>NW_018128180.1:130937-152893 GCF_001952655.1 Monopterus albus | reverse complement strand
TGTGCAATCCTTGTGGCAAACTACAAGAAATGTCTGACCTCTGTAATTGCCAACAAAGGTTTTGCCACCAAGTATTAAAGCACGTTTTGCAAAGGGATCAAATACTTATTTCATTCATGAAAATGCAAATTAATGTACAACTTTTTTTGTAATGCATTTTTCTGGATTTTTTTTTTGTTATTGTTGTGTCTCTCACTGTTCACATAAACCTACCATTGAAATTGTAGACTGATCATTTCTTTGTTAGTGGGCAAACTTACAAAATCAGCTGGGGTTCAAATAATTTTTTCCCTGACTGTATTTGTCAAACAGTGTCTCAGTGGAAATGAATATGATGTTTATTGAAACCTGAATAAGAGAAAAATGATAAAGAGCATCCCATTTGTCCACATTTTAAATGTAATGTCCTTCCTGGATATGGTGAAGCCTCAAATTCTGGCAAAGCGATGCAGACCTTTTCTGGTGTACCTTACAGATAAAACATATTTGCATCCCAGGATGTTTATCAACTGAAGTGTCCCTGTGAAACAGTCTCACTCTGCACTCCCTGCTGGGCACCATGGCTTGGATGAATGTGTAGAGTGTGATTCCTTTACTACTCAACTGACTTTGTCTGACACTAATACTAAGCCTAAACAAATCCAAGCGCTTGGTGCTTTGTCATTAATTTCACATCGGGAATCCTGTTTAATAAAAGGCCTTATCTGGTGTGTTTCATTTCTAGGAGAGAAGTGATGACAGGCTTGTATTGATCCAAGCACTGAACAAAATAATAGGTAGGTTTCTGGCACTACGAGGATGTGGCTGTCCTGCGGTTATTCACAGATAGTAATCGGTAATAAATATATCCTTACACTAACATCTAGTGGCAGCTGTGAGAAACTACGTCAAGATATACATAGAAAAAAAGCTGTGATATTGCAAGTACTGACTTTTATTTTGTCTTTTGCCTTCTGCTGGTCGCTCTGTTCGCCGGACAAAGTGACAACCAGTTCAGGGTGTCAGTGTATGTGTATGTGTTCAGGGAGGTCAGGAAGCTCTGTGTGTGATTGTAGTGTTACTCTGTTTCTTTATAAGGACTGTAGATGGCACTCTGGAAACAAAAATGATGACAAAAAATGGTTCATATTTTACTTTGCCTTTTAAATGTCACTAAATCCTACATCATTGTTACACAAAAAATAAAAACTCTTATCAAGCAAAACAACCTCAAAACTCATGTTACAAACAGTTACATGTACAGTATATGCTAAAAATATGAATGTTTATGCTTTCAAGTTGGAAAATGGTGCAATACATTTACTCAGGTATAATACAGTACACAACATTTTAAGGAACTGGCCCTGTATTTGAGGAGTTCTATTTTATGAGACCTTTTCTCTGCTCATATCCATTTTAGAGGAAAATACTGTACTTTGCTCAACTGGTACACATTGATTTGATTGTTGTTCCTAACCTTTGCATTACAGTTTAACATTTTACTTATGAAACATATGCTGAGTTTATAAACTTCAAAAAATGTGGAGAGTTTACACTATATTGCTTATATTTATTATCTTTTACCTATTTTAAATTCAGATTCACCTCTGTTTGAGATGAAATAGCATATTTATATAGAAGAATGGATGAGCCATACTTCCTTCATTGATAGAACTTATTATAAATAATCAAATTAAAATATATCTATCAAACACTGTAAGTCAGATACTTATTTAGTCCATCTTCAGTCGATCATACTTTTGGCTTTTAAAGGCTTATTACTCTAACATCCTTGCAGCCATCTCATAAATGTAACTGAGGACACATGTCTCACCAGCTAGAAATGCTAAGTGACCAGTGAAATCATTTTTTTTGGACTAAATATAACACTAAATATTGTCCAAAGGAGCAGGAGCAGTAGACTGTTGATTGGAACTTTGTTCTCTGTGCTTCTGACGCTTAACAACATGAAACCTGACCACAAATATAAACACAACCACAGCCACAGCAGAAGGACCCCTCAGAGAATTATTAGTTGCAGCTGGTTTTATAAAACCTTCGGCAACAGGAGTTGTGACGACAAAACTCTCACTGTCCTCTGCTTCGATGCATTTGACTTGATCTTTAAGTACAAATCCTTCTGGGCAGGAACAAACAAAACTTCCAAAAGTGTTTTTACAGTATTGATTGCATCCATTCATTGAACATTCATCAATGTCCTCACAGAATTTATCAATTATTAGAAAGCCAGCTGGACACTGGCACATACCACCAGTGTTTATGTCACACACCGCGGCGCATTTCTTTTGTCCACAGTGCAAAATGCACTGCCGGGGGTTTTTACTGTCTGGGATAAATCCTGGAAAACAAGAACATTGATACCGTCCTTTTACATTTATGCAGTAACGTTCACATGGGGCATCTGAACAACCTGTCGAGCTTTGGAAAAACTTTGGATCTGATGATTCTTGTGTCTGGCATGTGTTTTTGTGCTTTGTTCTGCACAGAAACCCATCTGTTTTGTCTGAGCATAGCCTCTTTGTCCACTTTTGATCATTTGAAAGTGACACACAGTGTGGAGAGCAAACTTTAACTCTGTCTATCCAGGGTCTGAAGGGTGGAATAAAGTCTGAGCTCCCAGAGGTCCACTCATAGACCCTGAGTGGAGCTGAAAGGTCGCTGCAGATGCCAGCTGGTAAATAAAGTCCAATCCAGAAGTTTCCAAGCAATTCTTGACTCAAAAGTATCAAGTATCAATGCTTTTATCTGTCTCAGGCTAAAATGTCATTAGTTCTCCATTCCTGTCATGGCATGCTTTCTCAGCAGTTTGAAAATCCAGTCTGCCTTGCTTAACAGTTATGCAGTCACTCCCAGTACAAACAAGCTTGCAAGTGCCAGACTGCAACATGCCAAACCCTGTCAATAACAAAATAACGAATATCAAAAAGTGATTTTCATTGTCAAGCAGGTCACGATGCTGTGCAGTAGATCATCTTATAATGTTGACTGGCTACAGTTTGGACAACTTAGAGTCTGTGCCGCCTACTCCGGAAGCAACACCCACTCAGGACAATGGCACTATTAAGGACAGGAAGGACATGAGACATTAGACTGCTCTTTTTCCAGGGGTCAGTGAAGGCAACAATCATCATAATACAAATGAAGGAACAAAAAAAATCTATATTTCAGAACAAACTATTTATTTTTATCTCATAGCATACAGCATGCACTGATTTAATCACAAATGTGTACATTTATCACTATATCACATTTACACCAACATAATCAGATGTGTCTGTGTACAACTACATTGTTGTGGCAGTAGTGGAAACTAAGTACATTTACTTAAGTGCTGTAATTAATTGAGGTACTTTATTTGAGTATTTTCATTTTATACTTTGCTACATTTCAGACTTTATTTAACAGCTATAGTTATTGTTTATGTTTTATATAAGATTTTTCCATTCAGAACATTCAATATGATGCATTGTTACAGATTAAACTGCTCAGCATTAATGAAGCAATTAAAATTAGTCTCTTACATGTTACGTCCATCACTGACAATCAGCCAATCACATCATAACATAGCACTGACAGGGTCCATTTTTGATACAAATACTACTTCCACAACCGCCCTGTCACAGAGAAAGATAAACATACAGTATCCTCTTCTGATTTCATCAGAATGATGCAATAAAGACGACATGTTACTGTTCCAGTAGGTGACTTGTTTCACTTCACTCCAGAGTAGGTCTACATATGTTTAGTGAACGGGAGTACATACATTAGTCTTATAGGAAAATAAACGGTCAACTATGACATGAAAATTTACCAAAAAAAAGCTGGTAATACAACATTAAAATGCCCTCATTTAACATTATATCCTGGTACACATTTCTTTCAGTTAAAAACATATGGATGCCAATAAATAGACCTCCTCACACCCACTTCCCAAGTCTTCGGCACCAATAACACCTGTACATATCTACACTTTCACAGCCACATTTTTACCTTTTTGTTTGTTTTTTCTACAACCAATATGTTTCTACTGTATATGTGTACTATGTCTTCTTTGTGAGCCACGTCAAAGAAATGTGATGGACAAAGTTTTTTTTTCTTGAAATTTTTCCTAACAGAGAGGTTGCAACATCATAAATTACATAAATAAACACACTAATTTATGAAAACAGTCTCATCCATCACTGTTAGGTCATAGGTCATCAGTCAAAATAGACTCGTATAGTTTCTCTAAACGTGGATCCAAACCAGAGGACACCCAACAGTAGCCGTCTGCAGTGGTGGTTTTCTTGGCTTCTTTTTTGGAGCGATTGCATCGGAAGATTGCAATAGTCAGAGTCACTGCGATTAGTACGAGCAGAGGAATGACTGAACCGAGGACACAGATAATCACCTTGGAACTAACAGACTTGGCAACCCTTGTGGTCATGGATGTGTTTTTCTGCTGATCACTGTGCGTAACATTCACCAAACCTGGACGTGGTGCATCAATGTGAGGGGACTGGTGCTGGAGCTCCACTGTGGTTCTGACTAGAGACTCTGTAACATTATCTTGTGTTTCCTCATCAGGTGAGTCATCTGATGAAGCAGCTGATGTTTCTGTCACATCCGGAGCGCAATTCAGTCCATCTGTCTTCAGGTAGAAGCCTTGTGGGCAGGTGCACAAGAAGCTGCCTACAGTATTGACGCATGTGAACTGACAGCGATTGCTGACACATTCATTTATATCTGTACACAAGTGGCCATCTTGAGATAAAGAGAAACCCTCATTGCAGCTACAGGAGTAGGATCCGACACTGTTCAAGCAGGCATGTTCACATCTTGATTGTGTGCATTCATCGACATCACTACATTTATCATCAACCATTTCGTAGCCATCTTTGCACACACATGTGTAACTGTTGTGCGTATTTATACACAAATGATCCTCACAGACATGCAACTGGCACTCATCAATTTCAGAGCAGCTGTGCTGGTTTTCATCCAGTTTGAACCCCTGTGAACATTTGCAGAAATATCCTGACTTCCCCATTACACACTCGTGCTCACAGGTGTCAGCACCACACAAGTTTTTCATCCTGCAAGAGAGTCCATCCTCATCCAGGTCATAGCCTTCTTTGCAAAGGCACTGAACCTGATCCGTGTCTTGATGGCACAGGTGTTCACATCCACCATTGCTGACGGTGCAATTTTGCTTTACTATTTTGCAAAATGGACCAGGGACATTCCAGTGAAACATGTCATCCACCCCCATGCACACAGAGTAGTGAGACTGTTGGTCACTACATAAAATATCAGCATATGTTCCGAGTGGAAATAATTTCATTTCACTTCTTTGCGGCTTTTCTGAGAAGGGTGCTGTGTAGGTTATTTTTCCAGGTCCCAGCAGAGCCAACGGTTTACACATTCCCTTAAAATAAAACTTACAGGCATAAAATTCAGGGACTTTGCAAGATCTAGCTGTCCATTTCACTTGGTTTTGAGCTGATGAATTGTAACGAACCCTTACACATCTCTCCTCTGTGCAGGTGCCGGTAGGTTCTTTTTCCCAGTTGGAGTAGTGGGAGTCTTCCTCTCCAGATACCCACTCAAACCCCCTGAGAGTCTTGTCAGACAACACACAGTTTCCTTTGTGTAGTTTTAATCCAATCCATAATTTAAGTGGCCTGTCCTGACGTTGTCTTTGGATCTGTGAGAGAACTGAGTGTAGCACATCCTCTTCTTCTCTGTCTCTGACTGTCATCAGATAGCCTCCATTGTGGACACAGTTCTTACGTGCCACATCAAAGCTCACTCTGTCCATATGTAGGGTGAAGCAGGCTTTAGAAGTGCACAGCGTCCCATGTTCAGCTCCAGTTAAGCCCTCAAAGCTATTGATGAACTGCAGTAGAAAAATCAAAAACATAATTGCCATAGAAATCAATGAATTAGTTCCTTCAGAAGGGTTCTGGGAGTTTTGGGGTAAAATGAGACCAATACGTTGTTGTCCATTCGTAGCCAAAAAAACAAGTGGTGTGAGTCAGTCATGCTCCTGTATCCTGTTTAGGACACAATCTAAAGACGGAAATCATGTTTAGCAGTGGCTATGGACTCTCTCTCTCTCCCCCACTGGCCAGTTCCGTTTTGAATCAGAAAACAATGGCAGGCTCTGCAATGTTTTGACTGGTTCTCCAGATGTCTCCGGCCTCAGCCTTAGGCACTTAAGCTGACTCCCTTAATTGTGGTGCCTTACAATGCATGAATGTGCAAGAGCCAGAGTCTCCTGAGACATTTTGACATTACAAATGGACACTGAGGATTTACACAGTGACTTTTGCATCCTGCTACATTTTCTTATTTATTGGAGCATTATTAATGATTTTGCCACTACCCATATGATCACAAGTTTTATTATTTACTTCTGTCAGTGAAGTGCCCAATTTCAAGCTGTCTTACAGTAGGAGATGAGTATGAGTGTATTTTATATAGAGTAGTATAACATGTGCCTTATAAGTCTAACAAGAATCATTGTTTTTGTATTCATAAAGAAAGTAAAAAAGAAGACGGTGTAAATGTTCACATCAATTGTTCAAAACAAGCCATATTACAATTTAGTCATTTAAGGTGCCATTATCTTTTAAGGTTAATTTTTTTTTTAAATATAGGCCTCATATTGACCTTCAATAAATACATTTAAGAACTAATAATAATACAATTTTTCTATACACTGATCAACCATAACATTATGACCACTGACTGTTGAAGTGAATAACAGTGATTATCCCATTACAGTGGCATCTGTCAGTGTGTGGGGTACATCAGGCAGCAAGTGAACATTCAGTTTCTCTAACTTGTCCTAACGACCAAAGTTTTCACTCCTTTTACGCATGTTTTAGAAACACTTGTGCTCTTTCAGACAGTGTAACTATAGAAGCAAACAGATTTGCGAGTGCCAACCACCTGCCACATCGACTCCAGTGTGCGCAGGCGGTCATAATGTTATGGATGATCAGTGTGTACATTTTGTAAGTCATTGCAAAGTTTGTGCTTCAGATTCAGTGTTTGATTTAAGGATAGATAATCAAACTGAACTGAAACAGTCACTTTGAGTGGGAGAAAGAACTGAATAACACTTTTGTTTCTTTACAGTGGATTTGCACACACTTATGTATCACCTGTGTGTGATTAAGTAGGCTGAGTGTGTTGTTTTGGGTGACAAGTGTCTAGGAGATTCATGCAAATCCAGACATTTCCTCTGTTTGTTTAAATGCAGGAAGTGCCACAACTACAATCACAGGATATAGAGTAAGCCACTCCTACACCCACTGAGCTAATACAGGCAGTTGAACAGAGCCTACTGGAAGAATCTCTGCAAACAGAGCCTTTCATTTCTGACAAGATACTGTTATCAGGTTAACACCTTGCCTGTCCTTAGTGCTAGTTTTTAGGAATTCCCAGAAAAAGGTTACAGTATATCATTTAAATCCTACTTGGTAGTCTATTTGGAGCCATATCAGAAATAAACAATGACTTGTGTATTTGTGTGTCTGTGTTTAGGCCAATGTATGCATGCTCAGTGGGAAAAAGAAGGAAAATCACGGTCCTTGTGCTACCAGTGACAAGAGTGTTACTGGAAACTTACCTAAGGGGTTTTGCTTCATAGAAGAATGTGAACATTAATTAGATGCACAGTAATGTGCTTAAGGCAATGCATGATTACAAATGGGGAAAAGTGTTGCTAGGCAAGGGCAGTTGATGATGAATGATACACTGAAAATGTATATGTTTCCCTTCTAATTCACCAGCGATTAATTCAAACAGAATGCAAGCATAGAACTTCCTCAATTATCAGATTCCCATAAAGTGGTGACATAGGTAAATCATTTACTACTATCAATTTGTTACATTCTTTTCACTCAGTAGCTCACATGAACATGTACACAATTAAGCAGGTTCAGCCATTTTCCTTTGGATGAAACTGCACCCTTCCTTTTAGCAATCGTAGCTGGCTGCTTAAAATGCTAGTGGCAAAGTGTAAACTAATCTGGGGACATCCAAGTCTAAAATTAAAATTAGATGCCCTCAAGGCTGTCAGCAAAAGAAAGTTTCTGCTTACACTGCAATTCAAGCAGCAGCTTGCAGAGTTCTTTCTGTTAGCTGCACATGTATCATGAGACATATAGGTCAGCATTGTGAGAAAGATGAAATAAATCTTTTTGGTCAGAATTTAATGTAGTGTTTTTAAAGTCAAAATAGGAGAAATAAAAATGTTGCAATATTACACTAACACCTTCAGTGGGGGAAAGGCAAAATTGTATTTTATTGTATTTATCAGAATACAGAAGTTTATGTGCTATGGAGAAAGAAGGCAAATGACATTATATTAATGACAGAATAAATCAGTGATTAAAACAAACATCAACTGACAACAGCAAGAAAATGCTGAACAATGGTACAGTAGGATATTACATTGTTATATATAAAAAGTGAAACATTAGTAATCACAATGACTGCTACACTGCAGTGACCTATTTTTCTCATAAGCAGCAATGGTTAGTTTCACTTAAGCCTGCCTTTCAAAGTAAGGCCCTGTTCATATTAAGCCATATGCTGTAGTACCAGACAGTACAGTTAGTGAAGATTTTTAATTTGATGTTTTTGTTCAATAGTTTGAAAACCTGAGTGTCTGTTCAAGCACAATATCAAATGTTTGCTAACAGGTAGAGAGTTTTGGACTCATAACTAAGTTTACACACAGTTAATGATTATTCCTGATACACATATGATTATGGATATGTTAGGAGATTATTGCCAATGAGTTATGATGTAAGAATTTATGAGTTTGCTGACTAAATTGACCACAGCTTAGTCAAGATGGACTTTGAGCTGCATATTCACTTAGTGGTGTTAATAATAAGCGAAACACAAATAGTCAGTATCAGGGTATTGAAGGTTCATGTAAGAATAAACAGACCCAACCTTTTGTAAACACTGGCGGCCAACACCTTGAGTTTGCAACCAACCAGTGCTATCCATGTGACAGCTTTAATACTTGTTTGTTCATCCCTGACAACCACTCTGCTGCTGTGAAGATAAACGTGCATGCAATGGACACATAATGAGCTGGTTAAAGACTATACGATAAATATGAGCTGCTAGGTGTTTTTAAGTGAAACTCAACCTCGCTTTGTGAGTCTCTCCCTCTGTCTTACAATAGGCTACAGGAATATACTGCAGGTGAACAAAGGCGGGGTTTACTTGATGAAAAACTATCTATAGGTAAGAAGGCACCATCCAACCCTGGTATGCCTGAGGCATGGTACAGGCATTATTTAAGTGTCAGCCTCTTTGTTCTTACTTGCTGATTTGACTTCGGTCCTTACTGCACTACACATTTTTTCTCTCGAGCCAGTGAGGTAAGGTCTTCAAAAGCCATTAGTTGATTCAGATTTCACAATTTAGCAGTTTGTGGCATACTGACCTAGGGCAATGCTTTTTGTTGCAAGAAACCAGGCAGCCCACATTTAAATGTTAAAAGACTTCTGTGTGTACTGTATGCAATCCATACCAGAGTTGTCATTAGGATAAATGTTATATTAAGTGATCTTAATTCAACACTTTACTGAGACACTTGTTTCCTTCATTTCTTCCTTCTGCATCTGTGTCTCTCTAATTTTCATTGTGAATGTCTAAATAATTGTGGATCTTTTGATTCTTAGTCAAGCCCAGACACTGCAGCAATGCCTCCCCCTGGTGTTTGTCTGAACATCATGGAGGCTCGCTACAATGAGAGCATTGCCCAGCCTGCGAGGTTATTTAACCAAGATTATCAGCAGCTGAAACAGCACTGTCTCCAGAAAAGAGAAAGGTACAGAGATGATATGTTCCCCCCTGACAGGAGCTCCATCGGTGAAGGGTTACTGGAGCCTTCTAAGCTGGCCTGTGTAGAGTGGAAGAGACCAGCGGTGAGTGTTTTGGTGGGGTTAAATCACAGAGGAGATACTGTACCATCATAAATGTTTAATCGGCCGATTCAGCTATGGCTCAAACCTACAGTAACATCTTATAATGATTCAGTGTTTATCAGTTTTAACTCACGACAAGTCTCTAACTCAACCTGTATGGCCGGTTTGAATAATGTTTACATAATATCTCCTCCCTGTAATTGAGAAATTTGCCTCCCACAGTCCAAGTACAGGTAGATGTCTTGTTTTTCAAAGATGCGCTAAAGGTTTTGGGTGAGGCATATTCTTTTGCTGATGCACTATGGTGCTCTACTGTGCTGCATGTATAAACTATTTTGACAAATGTAAACTTGAATGATAGTGATGTTTCAAGGAATGGGCTAAAGTCAACAAGAAAAACTGTTATAATAGGCTTCAGATCAATTAATTTCCTTTCTAAAGTACATATATAGGAAAAACTATAAAAACTCACTACACTTATAGAATATCTTGACAAATGGTGCTCTTTCCTAAAATGTCCATATTACCAAGTACTGTATATATAAAAACTGCTGCTTGTGAGAAATCTCAGTGCAGTGCACACTCACTGTGTGGTGGTAATTTTAGGATATTCATTTTATTTAGTTGTGGTCTACTAGGAGTGGTTCTCTTCTTGGCCAGATATTGTATTGAGTTTTAAAAACTGTGACTCTCTCAACTTTTTAAAGTCTAATTGTATTTATTTAGCATCTTTAATGCTCTGTTTCAGGAAATTGCACCTAATCCATCCTTTGTGCTTGATGGTGCCTCAAGGTTTGACTTTGGTCAAGGAGAGCTTGGTAGGGAAATTGCTTCATTCATAAGGCATTATTGTTGTGCTTACTTGTCTTTCTGACAACTCAACAAATGTCTTTTTACTCAGGAGACTGCTGGTTTCTTGCCTCTATTGGAGCTCTGACATGCCAGAGACACTTCTTAGAGTGGGTTGTCCGTCTTGAGCAAACATTTGATAAAGACTACTGTGGACTCTTTCACTTCAGGGTAAATATCAACTGGAAGCCTGGTTATTATTGTCATTGAACACTGGCAGAAATCACACTCTAATATAATGTGCTGTAGGGCTGTACCCAGCTGAGAATTCAAATAGAAGAGTGTCAGTCGACTGACAGGTCTCTCGACAAATGATTCAACTAGTTGACTTTTATGGAGCAGCCCTAATGTGCTGAGTACTATATGTGTTGGAATGCCATCATCATAATTTATGAAAGGACTGTGACACACCTTTTATTGTTTTGACTTTACTACAAAACATACAATAAAATGAAACAATATGAGGTGACAAAACGCTCACCACAGAGTGAATGTAATAGCTATTCTGTAGGTTTGAGCATATTACATTACGTTCATCAGCTGAAGTGTTTGCTCAGTTGTCACAAAAATATTCCATGATCTAGATCAGCTATCGTGTGGACCCTGACAAGAGACTGATTTATCAACTGCTGTATCCAAGCTGATGTCTATGGGTTGTAGTCATTTGGCAATAAATGGATTTTATATTAAAATACCACTTTGATACTCTTTTTTTTTTTACCATTTAGTTCTGGAGATTTGGGAAATGGGTGGATGTCGTTATTGATGACAAGCTACCGACAATCTATGGCAAACTCATCTTTGTCCATTCCAAAAACCGAAATGAATTCTGGCCTGCTTTACTGGAGAAAGCATATGCAAAGTATAAAAAGAAAAGAATTTTTTTTCAGACATAAATGAGTTTTGTCTTATTTCTGGAGTATGAATCATGTTGCATTCACTTGTGTCAGGGTGTGTGGTTCCTATAGCGACCTGAGCGGTGGAAGTCTTTCAGAGGCTATGATGGACTTTACTGGTGGTGTTCACATGTGTATCCAGTTATCTCAACCCCCTTCAAACCTGTGGGACCTGATGAACAGAGCTGGCAAATATCATACTCTAATGGGATGTGGTACACATCATACACCTCAGGGGGTAAGTATAAACATACCACACAACGCAATACATTAATTTCAACTATAGGAGAAAAAGACAGATTGAAATTGAAGGTACTGTACATTTCTCTAGTGAAGAGGTGTTCTAAGGGCTGTAGCTAATATTTCAGATTCACTGCACCCAAATAGGCACAGAAAGTCAACTAAGGAAAAGGGATAAGGAAAAACTCCCCCAGAAAAACCCTTTTAGAATGACATAAATATAGATTATAAACATATATGAAAAATTTGATCTGAGAAGATCAGTAACTTCCAGGTGCCTCCAACAACCACAGCCTGAGTCACAGTCAAGTATGGATGACACCAAGGTGTTTAAACCTTGGGTTGAAACCCAAAATCCACCTGCTGGCTACGACTTTGATCTTGGTGTTACATTTGATCCTGCTGTCTCCTTCAATCAGCACATTAATATGAGTTTGTTGCTCAGCAACACCTAATATGTTTAGAATAACTTCTGGGAAATTATCATACAAATGAAGAAGACAAAAAGTCACTGAACACCATTTTCAAGCACACAGCCATTTCATTAATAGTACACACGTCTAATACTGGTCAGCAAACAGTAAACATAGTAAGACATGAGCTTGTTAGTGGTAGTCATGGATGTTAACTCTACTACCCTCATCAACCATATGAAACTTGCCATACGGGTTGTGGCTGTCTGACAAGAGCATATATTAATAGAGCTTTGTTATTTTGAAAATGATCAGTCTACTTTTAGTAATCTTAAATGTCTTTGGCTTCTAGAAAACATATGCCAACAATGAATTACCAAATGGGTTGGTCTCGGGCCATGCTTACACTGTCACTGGGGTCAAACAGGTGAGGAGTTACATTTGGGAAAATGCTCTTGGAATTGGAAGTAAATTAAATTGCAGTTTTGTGATAATAATCATACAAACAATATTACAGCAGCTATTCTACTCTAGCTGATATGTTTTTAAGTTTCTACTTTATCATACAGTACCTTTGCATATTAATTATGGAATAATTTATTGCTTTCTTTCAAGTATGGTATATATTAATGGTGCATTCTCCCGGAATGATTACTGCTCAGATATTAAGTCAAAGGCAAGTTGTAAACCTGGTACGTTTGTGGAACCCCTGGGGCCATGGAGAGTGGAAGGGAGACTGGAGTGATAGGTAAAAACAACTCCTGTTCTTTGATTTTTTTTTTTTTTCACAAAGTAATGTGAAACCCAACAAATCCCCCTTGAGCAAGCACCTGGTGACAGTGGGAAGGAAAATATCCCTTTAATTGGAGATAAACCTCAGACAGAACCAGGCTCTTGCCGAGCAGCCATCTGCCTTGACCAATTGGAAATGTATGCAATGTTTCCTAATAATATTGCCTAAGAGAAGCATTATAAAGCAAAGGGAGTTGGACCTAGCACAGAACCCTGAGGAACTTTTGTGGATATGGAAGATTCATCATTGCCATGAGCATATTGGATTTTATCAGATTAAAAAATAAGATAATCTAACCTGCAAGTCTTGGGACTGTGGAAAGAAGCCAGAGTACCCAGAGAAAAGCCACACAGGCATGGGGAGAACATGAAAATTGCACACACAAAGGCCCCATTCGGCTGTAGATTCAAACCAGGAGCTTTCCTACTGTGAGGCCACATAGATAACTACTGCTCCACTGTGCTACACACCAACTTTATCCAAAATTTAAAAATGTAAATAATATTTTAGCTATTCTCTGAGATGAAGTCTTTTAACTAAATATTGTTTATTTAGGTAACGATAAACAATATTGTTTTCATTATTGTCTTCAAGGTCATCTCGATGGCAAACCGTGAGTGCTCAGGATCGTGCGCAGTGCCTTGAAGTGCGCAACAATGGAGAGTTTTGGTAAGCAGATTTGGTCAAATATATCAGGTCCGCTTGGCGCGACCTGCCTCTCTTCCACCTCTCTCTCCTCTGTTCTCTCGACCTGCGGGATTCGCACCTCAGCTGTGTTGCATTCGCAATTAGCGATTTGTTTGTCGGTGCACACAGCTGGGGTGCATCCCGCTGATTGACGCCCTCCTTATTTATACCTCTGGCAGACAGCTCCGCTGTCACTGGAGCATTATACATGAAATGTAAACAGTTACATACCCACTAACAGTCGTTAGTCGTGATATGTGTTATACGTGATTTTTGATTTCCACGCTGACAGTTCCTGTGCTGTGGACTACATTTTGTACGTCGGTTATATGTTTTGTGTTGGATTTATGGAGACTCCCCCGCTGACAGTTCCTGTGCGGTGGATCTCGTGGTATGTTTTGTGTTTGAGTCTAGCGAAGCGGCATTAGGCTTTTTCCCGCTGACAGTTCCTGTGCGGTTGCTTTTCTTTTGTCGTTCGCCTCTTTTTGTTTCTTCACCTGTCCGTCCTCATCCTCCCGCTCTCCTGGATTTTGCTGTCAGTCCCACGGTTCACCTGTTTGTTCTGATCTCCTCCACCATCTCAACTCTACCCGGACTGTATACGTACTTGGACTTTATGTTCTTTTGTTACTTTGTGTTCTTTTACCAGTAAACCGTCTTTTTTTTGTCCCCTAGCACCTGGGTCAGCATACTTGAGTCCTGCCTCAGTTCTCCCTCACCCTCCTGGTGAAGAGACCTCAACCATAACAAAATATGAGAAACGTCTAAGCATCTGAATGTTAACTGCCCTACTCACACTTAATATCTTTCATTTTAATTATCTGCTTATTTGTAGTTGTTACTGTGTACAATAACAGCATTGCTTTACAACAAAGAGACGGACAGATGCATGTAAAATATTTCATCTAACTTGCCTCAACTGATAAAACCATAAAAACTTTTCTTTTTTTAAATACTGTACTTGGAGTAGTGTTTCAATGCAGCATCAGACCCAGAAGAAAAACATAATATCGAAGCTCTCTGATTTCAACAGGATGAACCTGGAAGACTTCTGTAAATCCTATGTGGTACTTGATATCTGCTGCTCGAGTCCAGATTTCCTTGATAGCAACTCTCCCTGGGAGACATCCATATATGAGGGCAAATGGATTGCAGGAATTTCTGCTGGAGGATGCATACAAAATAAAGGTGGTTCCATAATATCTAGACTTATTTTAAAAAAAAAAGGAAAAAAAAAAAGACCTATGATATAAAAGAAGAAGCTTTGTGTTTGAATAGGGCTGAGAGATTCTGCAAACACTGAAGTGATTTAGGAAACAGCCATTATCTGTAACATACTGTACATGGAAACACAAGTTTCCTTGTTAATCTTATATGCTTAGTTCTGATGAGTTCACATAGGTAACTATGGGCTGTCTCAAAGTTTGGAAGACATTTCTTATGGCCTGGCATTTCCACAGGCACTGCCGGTGCCTGATTTAAATGGCTCAAAGTTATCAATGGTGATCTCTATAAATAACTCACTTTGTGTGGCTACAGTAGTGTGTTGTTATTTAGTGCGACCATGAAACTTTTTTTTTGTTTTATTTTGTAGCTCCATGAGCCATCAGTTCTTTCATACTGTATATAATAATGATGTACTCACCAAGGTAACTGCTAAGATCTCACAATGCAGCAACATCTTTACTGTTACAGTAGGTCCAACTAGGCAACAATTTAGTAAAGCATTAACATTATTTCCTTTAATAATACTTTTCTCAAATTTTATACAAAATCTGTGATCAACTATCACTTGATTGTAAAATTGTTAACCTGTGAGAACTGTGAGAAGATGCAGAAGACTATAACCTCATGGTTGTATGTCTCTGCCAACCAGGTCACAGTGACCTTAACCTTTGACCACCAAAATCTAATCAGTTCACTCTTGAGTCCGAGTGGGCACTTGTGCCAAATTTGAAGAAACTCCCTCAAGGCAGTACTGAGGTGTACAGATGTGCCTATGGATGGACAGTCCAAAAACACAATGCCTCCAGCCACAGCTGTGGCCAACACTGAGGCATAAAAACAGGACAGTAAAATGTCATAGTAGTGTAATTGAAATACACAACTCCAACTCACTGACTGACTTTGACTGATTTGACTTTGCATATTATATAATACAGAACATAAATATTTCACAAATAGTCTATAACTACAAACTACAGCATAATCAGTAACAAACTGAATATAATCAGTAATAAACTGATTCAAGCTTGATGAGACTGATGTTCATCTAACCTTGTTTTCATCTGCATCTTTCAGTGCAGTCACTCAGAATGGCACAATGTAAATGAACCTCATCTCTCGCTTTGTCTACCAGACAGTTTCTGTACGAATCCACAGTATCGGGTCAAGATAGATGGTCAGTATTCAGAGAAACATGGCGACTATAACATACTGGTGTCTCTTATGCAAAAGCCCGACAAGAGGAACCGACACAAGGTCCACCTTCGCAACATTGGATTCTGTGTATTTAAGGTAAACATTGCTCTTCGTTGGTTCTGTCACAGTCTGTGGACTACAATGGATACTGTGTGTCATGTATACAGTAGACATGGAAAGTAGCAGTTGTTTTCAGTTTAAGAGAAAAACAACAATGAAACTTTAATGTAGGCCACAGTTTTGAGCTTTTCATGCCATCACGTTGAATGCACTAAAATATTACTGCTGCAGTAAATCTAAAACACATCCTGTGTTTATCATTTGAATGTTTTTAATGTGAAGCGGTGATAGGTATTGTTCAGTTCTTCTTAGCAATTACTGAATAAGGCAGTGGTTGCCAGTGGTAGTTACCGAAGCAATTAAGCTGCTACCGGCAATATTATATCTGGGCGGGGACAGATGACAAACCAGTGCTTCCACTGCCCTCACTGTGATGCCCAAGGCTATTAATCATAACTGTTTGAGTGGAGCTGCTCAATGGCCAGTGGGTCAGAGTGTGGTTGTACTGGTCAGCTTCCAGGTGTGAATGTATGACTGTGTGGTTGTGAACAGGGTGTTACTGAAAATGAGCGATAGTGGACCTACCCTGAACAAATAAAGGTTAAAAAAAAACAGAACTTTAATCCATCTGTATAAGAAAAGTAAACATGAAGGCTGATCAATGAGACAAAAGTTCCAATAGTAACAAACAATTACATACTGTACAATGCATCTGTGAATCTTTCATGCATGATACAATTTTACATAATGTAAAAACACTGAATGCTATGCTGACAATAAAAAGTATCAGAAACAGGATTTGATTTATAAAAATCTTAAGGATCACAACTGGAATTAAACAATGAGAAAACAATATCAGAATATTTATTCGAACTTTTCAAAGTGATGATGCAGCATTTTCCAAGTTTCAGATTTTAACTCTAAATGTGTAAATTGTCACTATAATATTGGCAATCCCCCAACTACTATTTTGTTTGGAGAGCCATTTTTAGACAATTTGCAGTAAAACAAAGTAAACACAGTAAATGGAAAACCAAAGTCAAAGTCCATGCAACTTTTTTGGGGCAGTGTAACAACAAAAGCAGATTTGTGTCCTGCTCAGCTTTTCATTTTCTGTAAGTATTTATTTGCCTATAATAATCATTTCATTATCTCAATTGAAAATGTGATGGTTATTAATTGAAGTAATTGCTTTTTTGTCCCCAACATGAACTCTTCTTCCACTGATTTTCTACACGGTGCCTGAACAAGTAAAAAACAATTGAATCCCAGTCCTTGTTTTACATTTTCCATTTACAGTATGCAGCTGTTTTAAATGATACAAACTGAAGAGAAATCTATTTATTATTACAGTATGAGGCTCACAGGGGGATGCTTCCAAGCTCTTTCTTCAACACCCACGCACCTCTGGCTAAAACCTACAATAAAACACGGGAGGTGATGATGTTTCTTTTGCTAACACCTGGTGAATACCTGATTGTGCCATCCACCGAGAAGCCCAATGAGACAGCCTCCTTCATCCTGTTCATCCACTCCAAGGCAGAGACCCATGTCAGGTATGCTCATTCTCTCAACACAATGCTTCTCTCACTGTTTGTCTTATCTGTCATCAAGAAATGAGCAGACAAAGATGCAAAATGACCCAAATATTCCGCATGACATATATAAGATGTTATTTGCTTTGTATTAAGAAAGAACGAAAGGCATCAATCCCATGTGGAATGTTTTTGGTCTATTCCTCACAGTGAGCGTTCTTATGACCACAAATATGAGTCAGTTCAAAAGGTAGGCACATTATAAAATATCACAGTATTGTGGGTTAACTTATTTTGTTTCTATTATGTTACATTTTAATTATATTTTGTCAGTATTATGTGAAATGTGTTTTGCTAGTTTTATTTAGGCTAAAATGACTGAATGTCTCTCTTACTTTCTCTTCTACTTTAAAATCTCAGCTCCAGATCAGAAATCCACAGAATGATGGACCAAAGCAATCCATTTTCCTCCAATACTCTGACAAGGTAATTTCTCACTAACATGTCTCACCAACATCATTTTAGCTAACTTAGCTTTTTTAAAGAGGGTTTAGCAGACTTTCAGCTCATTCTTTTGGTTTTTCAGCCCTCCGTTTTGCATTTTTGCCCTAATTATTTATAGTTCTAAATCTCTAAAAATCCACTGTACCTTGCCTTCACAGCATCAAAGTCATACAAAGTTAGCAACTAGCTAATAAACATAGTGAGCATATAGCAACTACATTTCCCTCAGGAGCTGGGGAATGCCAAAAGACAGCTAAAAACAGAGTGAATATTGGACTTGATGAGCAGAAACAATATCAAAGCAATGCTACCGTTGCCCTGTATGTGGACAGGATGTGTAAATGGGCCACAGTCGATTTTATAACACCATACTGTGTCACATGTGTATGATGGTCAGCTTGTTGTGAAGTCTTTGCTGGTGTACTGTCCTGCACTGAGTTAAAATATCAAAAAAGATCAACAGTCATAGCAACCCACATGTTTTAGATACATACAGAAAGAGCATTTTCTTGGACATGGGAACAGTTTTTTCTATCTTGTTTTCTTTTTGTTTCCAGTATGAAGAAGTAGATGCTGAGCAGCTCCAGAGGCTTCTAAACAAGATCCTGAAAGGTTTGGATTGTGAAACTCTTCACAGGCTTGACAAGCCCAATAAGAACTCAATAAAAATTAAAATACATTGTAATCTTTTTTTAAGTGCCATATAAATGTCATATGCTTCTGACAATAATTTTTCTGTTTTATTTAGAAGACCTAAAATCTGGTCACTTCACTATTGATGCCTGTCGCAGCATGGTTGCTCTGATGGATGTATCCTGTTGTGATAAACATGATTACTGATGATTTGGTATGACTTAAACAATGTAAATAAATAAATGTGTATATATAATTTTCATTTTATTTTTCACTATTCAAACTACTTAAATGCTACAGAAAAATATGGCACAGTGATTGCAGTTACATAAAGCACAGGTGCTGTACATGAAAACATTGTTACCTTAATGTTGAGCTAAAAAGACATCAATCACAGGCAAACTCAACAGTGGAGAATTTTTCCATCTGTGGAAGAAGATTGACATGTACAAGGTAAGTGGATCCAAGACCACGTTAAACATTTCACATTGTAAGATAAATATTTTTAATGTTTAACACATTATTGTATAGCAGCCTGTTCATTGTACCCTTAAGATGCAACCAGCATTACAGAAGATTTTCCTGAACATTTTCCTGTCATGTTTTCTTCTTTTACCAGAACATTTTCTTCCACATTGATGTTCACAGAACAGGAACGGTGTCACTGAGTGATCTGAGAAATGCATTCATTGCTTTAGGTATACCAACTTGGACTTCCTGTTTTCTGTTGATTGTAAATTTATGGAATTGTATACAACAGAAAGTTTGTAGTAGTAGCAGCAGCAGTGTGATTACTACAGTACAACATAAAAGTAACAGAATTTGCAAGAGCCTGTCTAAAAGAATGTGTGATTAACTGCATTAATATTCAAAATCAGATGAAAAAGAATTCATTCTTATAGATATTAAATACAATTTTGATACAATTTTAATAGTTTGACTCACTACTGTCATGCATTTGTGGCAAGTTGTGTGAGTGGAAATTTGTTTTGTGTAAAACACATAATATCACACCAAGATGTTACAACAATGAAATAAATTTACAAACTCTGAGTTATTGTGTGTCTGTCAGAAAGGAGGGTCAGTGATGGCATGCTGAATTTGATGGCTGTGCGCTACGGAGCTTCATCTGGGCACATAACCCTGGAGAACTTCATCAGTCTCATCCTTCGCTTGGACTGCATGTACAGTAAGTGAAGGAGCATGTAACAATTGTTTTCTCCACAGTAAATATTTATAACTCTTGTCTTGTAAATTAAAATATATGCTCATGCTACAATGTTAAAATACAAGCAGCTGAAAATACACATTTTATTCTTAGAGATACTTTTTTTTTCTTACACGTTGTGTGTTGCTCAACAGAAATCTTCAAACAACTGTCTGATGGAAAAACCATGAATCTCCGAGAGTCTGAGGTACCAAAACATAGTCTTCTTGTCAGTAGTTTATGGTTACAAACTTTCACACATCTAAAAAGAAAATTAAAACTTGAAAAAAGATTGAAACAAGTTAATCTTTCTTTATTTTCAGTGGATGTACATTTCAATGTACACCTAAGCCACCAGGACCGACAGACTACAGAATTCAACTACAATTACAGGACCAGACATTTTAAAACAATGTCTTTTCATTTCCCAGATTTCCCAATGAATAATGCATAATGCATCAATCACTTCATCACTCACTTCAACAATCATCATAATCAATCAATCACCAATGCATAATCCTCTGCAAATGATTCATTACACAGTATGAATGTATAATATCACAGTATGAACAGTAACTGAAAACCATTTTCTTTTTTGTAACTTTTTTAAATGTGTTATAACAATGTGAAAAACTGAATTCCTTCATTGTTCTGTCATTTTTCTGTATTAGTAGAATGTGGGAAAAGTAGATGTCCTTGAGGTTTCTTTTGGACCCCCCAAATACTTTATTTTGTTTGCTTCCTATTAGTTCCTTCCTTAGTTTGGTTTTAGTCTAAAAGTAATTAAAGTAAGCATGTAAAGGCATGAAGTAGCACTGTTGTGTCACTCGGTGGCGTTCGCCAGTTTTGAGCATGTTTTTTTTTTTTTGGAGCAGAGGCCTCTGGTCGAAAAAGAGAGGGGTGTGTGTTGGTGAACATGCACAAGTTAAAATAAACGTGTTGTGTGTTGCTGGAAAAAGGACAATAAAATCCACTGAAAACCAACAGAAAGCTTCTTCTTCTTCTTCTTCAAAAGTGCAACAAAACTTGGTAGCACAGCATGGTTCAGCTGTGCCTCGAAAGACAGTGAATCCACAGAAAAAGGAATATTATGGAATTGGAGCAGCTACAAGACCAGCTAAGCGAGGCCTTAGTGCAGCTTCATCCAGAACAGCTACACAAACTGTGTTCTTTTGCTAAAATTGAAATGGTAAAGCCTTCCAAAAAGTACACTCTGATAAGAATAATAAGTGAAGAGACGGAAAAGGTTATTGAAAATGAAGATGAGGAAGTAGCCCGCACATTTCTGCTAACGCTAATCTCGTATGCTAAAAATGCTACACAATCCGACCAGATGCCACAGATGGTGGCAACAGGCATCAATCAGGACACCGAGGCACTGGCAAGCAAACAAAAACAAGTGTTCTGGATTCAGTTAAAAAGATTAAAGAGGAAATAGCAAAGCTAACAACAAAAGTGGCAAACCAACCACAGCCTGTTGTTCCCTTAGCTCTCCCGCCACCAGAGGTGACCATTAAAAGAGAGTTTAGAATAAGTGGTCAAGGGGCCAAACGGATAAGTTGTCATATTCAAACCTCACTCGTATGAAATCAGATAAACGTGAATTATGATGTAGATGTATCTGATTACTCTGTGCTTTACAAAATATTATTATTATACAAACATATTTCAGAAGTCAATGTATGATATGAGCTCATTGTATCTACAAAAATCATGTAGATATTTTTCTGTTTAAAACAAATTACAAAACAAATTGTAGCGATTGATGAGGGCTGGG
>NW_018128180.1:127405-130887 GCF_001952655.1 Monopterus albus | reverse complement strand
TACAAATTTCAAATAATTCTTATTATTGCCAATAGTTAATTATTAAATAATAATGGGTTAACATCATTTAACTCATATGCTGAGCTTCCATATGAATGCTCTCCCATTTATTGGCACTTTTAATTGTGTATTAATGACTTGCTTACTTCAATCAAAACTCTTAAAGAAGCAAAGATCTGCCTCTTCTCTGTGGGAATGAAGCCTAAGGTCCACTTTACTAATTATGTTCATTTAGAAGATAATAATAGTAATAATAAAAATGCTGACTGTTGGTGGTGCCATGGCACAAGTAATACTTGAAAGATGTTTTGTCATTACATCTAAGCCTTTGTACCGTTAACTAACAGGCCACAACATTCGCTCAATTTGTTTGGTTGCCAGGAACAAGAAGGGAGGCAGAACCTACCGTAAGCCCAGCAAGCTTCACTAACTCTGCCCCTCTGCAGCGTTGCACACCGACAGAGAGCTGTAGAGAGAAGCTAAACCAAATACTGTCTCGATGAAAAATCGATCTTTCCATTGATCTGCAGCGTGTCAGTCATATGCATCTGTATCACTACTCTCTCATGTGGCATCTGTACTCAGGGTGGCTCATATTATGTTTGAACCAGCTTCTTGATAATATTGGTCTCCCACTGTCAAAGTCAGATGCCATGTTGACCTGTCCATTCAGTGGACATCCATCCTTATAACAACAGTTCTTGTCTCATAATTACGCTAGAGCTTCCTCTTAGGGAAACTTAAACATAGGTCATTTTGTAACCGCATGACAAATACTGCTGATTTTCCACTAAATGGGGACAGACAGTAGCCAAGCCCTGCACAGAACTGTGCAATAATACAAAAGCTAGTCCAAATACAAGCAAAGTGTCTCATGGCAACCATTCCCTCTACATGTGCCACTTTTTCCTTCTTCTGTTTCTGGCTGCCTGTGGCTGTTAATGAAAGAGCCCCAGGTGCAGGCACACACACACACACACACACACACACACATATATATCTTGGTAGGGGCTTTATAACGATCAGAGAAGATGTATAAAACCTTTAAGTGTAATTAAGTGTAGCAGGACTCCCTCTCAATAACTAGAATAACAACTGCATTTTAATTTCTCCCACGTAGGTATGTGTTTAATAATGCAGGACAAGTCTTGCTTTGTTTGTGAGAAGCCGGAGACAGCCCTCTAACACATAAGATCTAAAACAAAAAATTGCCTACAGGTGTGAACACAAACCTACTTAATGTGAGAATGAACATTTGGAAAGAATAATGCATGATGCAACATAAGATGTCTCAATATATCTGAATATGGAGCAGCTCTTTGTTTAGCTGATACATAGACTACTACCAGCCAGTCTATGGATCACTCCTGCGCTTCAGTACATTTATTAGACAGTACTCAACTTGATATTTGCATTCCAGAGGATTTCTAATCCACTTTGTTTCATGAATTACCACACTGTTCACTCTATTTCTGTCACTTGGAGATAAACATACAATTTTGAAGAAAATCCTTATGTGTACATCCTCTGAGATTCATACAGATATTCTGTGATGACTGCATGATGAATTCAACTGCAATTAAAGCCAGTAGCTATTTTCTTTGTCTTATTCATTGTTTTAATGTGATTTTTGGGAAGTGGTGGAGGGATTTATATATATATATAAAAATGTATGTGTGTGTGTGTATGAGTGATAGGAAAAGAGAAAGATGAGTGAGTTCATTTATAAATCTTTCAGGAGCTGCACTCATGCTGTTTCTTACTTCTCCTCAGATACCATCCTGAATTCATAATTTCAGTATCTTCAGCAGCTGCCTTCCAACACAACATGTTCCCCTTATATCAGGAGTCTGTACTGAATGCTTCTTAAATCATATACATCTAGCTGGCAAATTACATTAAGAATCAACAGAAAACACCATATAGTTAACAAATTATAGTGTTTGTTCAGGAGAAAAGGCCTGAGTCAGTGAGAGATTTTCTCCCACTGTGAATATCATATGAGTCATTCAGTGTGAAAGATGTTCTTTGCTCACTTATTCAATGGTTGACATTCACTCAGAAAAATAACTTGATTTTGCTTTTTGAGCTATAGAAAATAGAATCTGCTATATCTACAATGGGCACACCTGTGGCCAATCGCCTATAGAAAATAGAATCTGCTATATCTAGTCTAGGCCAGTCGTGGCCACAGGTACAGCTGAATTTGGATTTGTTTTTGTCTATTTCTGTTCCAGTCCTGTTGATGTGACTCCTCAGCCATTTAATTCTCCTTAACTTTTTAATTCTCTCATTAAGGTTTGTTGATAAAGATGTTTTCAACAGAGGGAAAAACATCTGCACATTTTGACAGACAAGAAGTACTTTAATAAAACAGACTTTAATTAAAAAAAAAAAAAAAAATCAAAACTAATTTTAGGAAAATAACTCCAACATGAAAACTAATGTAAACTTAAAACGTTTTATAAATCCAAGATTTCCAAATAAATCTGAATTCTATAAACTGTAATTACTTGTCTGAACAACAAGTCACTACTAGGCCTGTTTGTTTTCTAATTCATTTGTCATTGTGTGAACAATTACTAGGGGAAAGTGATGATGAGAGAGAAGCTGCTGAGCTGAGGAAGTCATGGAGAATCGTTGATGTGATGCCAAATCCATGCACAATAATTACACATAGTAAAGCAAAATAAGACATGAAAGCAGCTTATGATCCATGATAAATAACTAATACCCTGCACATGTCCCATGTTACAGGAATTATTGACAGCAGATAAAGCCAGTCAGACTGCTGCGGTCTGTGCGCTGCTGTCATGAGACAGTTCTTGCTATGGAGTGGAAACCAAGCGAACCAGCTGACTAATTAATTTGTGCAGCATGTTAGCCAGACGTCCAGTCCTCACAGTGAAGTGTGGAAATCACACGTTTTCCAACGCTGATCTAAACCTGGTGAGTCCTGAATGTAGACCTACTCGTGGCTAACTTTAGTAAGCCACTACATAAGTAACAGTCAGTCAGTTAGCTAACTTGTTAACTTAGCTTGGTTGCTAACTAATTGAACTGGAAGTTCATATAATTTACTCAGAATACGTATTTGTACCATTAACTGCTGTCTAATAACTGTCTCCAAATTCTTCTTTATCTGTGGAAGAGCCCCAACAAGAGGTTAAATAAAAGTGAATGGTTCAACATAGCTAATAAGCTATGTCAATTTTTTTTAATCCAGATTCATCCATCCATTATCTATACCGTTTATCCTGATGAGGGTCGCAGGAGCCAATCCTAGCTGACACTAGGCGAGAGGCGCCTGGACCCTGGACAGGTCGCCAGTCTATCACAGGGCTGACACTTAGACAACCACACACGCTCACTGCAATTTAGAGTCACCAATCAACCTAAGCTGCACGTCTTTGGACTGTGGGAGGAAGCCAGAGTACCTGGAGAGAACCCACGCAGGCACAGGGAGAACATGCAAACTTCTA
>NW_018128180.1:122780-127025 GCF_001952655.1 Monopterus albus | reverse complement strand
AATTTAACTGGCCCCTTAAATTGTATCCCCTTCCCTTTCATTAAATAGTTTTTGAATTCCACCAGGCAATAAATTGTTCCTAACTTTATACATGAACATTGCAGTCTTATATCCCACTAAATCGAAAAATTTTAGCAATTTAGACTGTATGAAAGCTCCATTGGTGTGATCCCTATACCCCATCTTATGCACACTTCTTATCGCTCTTTTTTGTAATATATATAATGGTTGAAGTGAGCTTTTGTATGTATTTCCCCAGTTTTCAACGCCATACTCTAAGTATGGTAAAATCAATGAAGAATACAAAATGCGTAGTGCTTTCCCGTCCAAAATATATCTAACCCTTGCCAATATCGATATATTTTTTGCTATTTTGTGCTGAACATATCTGATATGAGATTTCCAGGAGAATTTGTCATCAACTATGACACCTAGAAATTTAATTTCATATACTCGTTCTATATTAGCTCCCCCAATTTTCAATTGAAGTTCATTATCTAGTCTACGATTCCCAAATACCATAAATTTAGTTTTATCCAAATTCAGAGATAGTATATTACTATCACACCATTTCTTTATCTTCTCAAGTTGAAAATTGTGACAACAGAGAAACCTGTCTATAATTTGTGAAGTTGTGCTTATCACCAGATTTATACAATGGAATAACCTTTGCTATTTTCATATTTTTGGGGAACTGCCCAAGTCGAAACGACATGTTCATCCAGGCCTTAACTAAGATTAGTTTCAATAATGTAATTACTAGAGTTTGTGGAAGAAAAACTTCACCACATTTGCCTGCCAAGTCTTATGAAAAACTCACTTGATGTAATAGGCTTTATTGCACAAAGTTTACAGTAAAACCGAGCTGATCCCAGGAGCAGCTGACTCAACCTTTCGAAGCTCATGACTTTATACCATTTCTACAACTCCTTCCAATGTGGAGCTAAACCACAAGCCACTCCTTTGATTTTTTTGTTTATCTGTCCTGAGGCGTCCATAAATAATCATGTCAAACTAATGGGCTTTCAGGGGATTTCTACAACACACTGGTGCCACTGGGTTCGAAAGGTACCACCTAGTGGTGAAACCTGGAACTGCTTCAGGTATCTCCCCTGAAATACAGAATCCAAATGTTTCACCCAGTGGTGAAACTGGAAACAGCACCATGCACTTTTCATGACTTCATTATGTTCTGAAACTTGCTGGAATACTAAAACACAGCTTTAATTCAGTTGTGAGCATAATTACACAATGAGCAAACCTGAAAACCTTTTTATATGATGCAAACATTAATATATTTCCTTATGAGTTATAACATTACACAAACATAAATACATTTATTTTATGAGTTAGAGCATGAATACAATTTCTTTATTTGAGTTATGTGATTTGTAAGGTTTTGTAACTCCCAGCTTTTCAAAATGTAAATCCTTACACTATTTGTTACTGAATTAATTTACCTACTGAGTAATGTACATCTACTAATTTTGGTGAATGTGACATCAGCAACAACATCAGCATTTATTTGGTGTTGTGTTTCTGACCACCTCAGGAATATAAGTACAATAGTCACTCTTCTTTTAGCTCAGTTTTGGTCTTAACAAAATATATGGTTCTATAGCTGCCAAATGCTCCACTGTGTTCACTAGTTAGTTGTTGTGTCTACAGTTAGTACAGTAGATTTATTCATTTTTTAAAACTAATTTCTATAGCTGAAAAATAATGATCAAATTTGACCCAGTAGCACCCCGTGACAAATTCAAGTATTGGCTCAACTTCCTCTCGCATGTGCCACCTAAGCCATGAATATGTGTAGCACAGCTAGAGAATCATACCTGCATGCGAGCGACAGATAGAGGGGGTATAGCCTATGATTGCGATGCAGCTGCTCCAGTAATGGACGCTGTGAGCCCTCTGTTTCAACTGCCTGCAAGCCTCTGTGTTAACACTGCTGGGAGTGGATAATGGAAAAAAGAGATGAAAGAAGGATGAGATGAATCACAGTCAACCTTGTGTTGTCTCGTTCTGAAGTAACGCTTTTTAGATACTTACACAAATTTTCTTTGAACACAGCTGAGTGAAGTGCCAGGCTTCTCTCTATCTCCCCATCTCTCCTTGTTAGTTTCCATAAGTTGCACATTGAATTTCAAAAGACAAGCAATTTTGGTTATGCTTGCTTTAATTTTGTGGATGAAAGCAGTAGGTGGTTTGCATATGACGTCACATCACTGTGTTGCTGTGGCGCGAGCTGCAGATGGAGGGCAGGAAGTGATTTTCTACATAGGCCTGTACTATCACCAGGTCCCAAAGTGCCTATAGTCTGCAATATTTATGGCTGATCAAATCAATCACACTGGCATAGCAGATGAAGCTTTTATCAAGTACCAAAAGTAGTTCTTCATAAGGGGGGAAATTACAAGAAATTGACCAAAAAACAGCGGTATTATGTTGAAGTAGATGGGGAGATAGAGAGAAGCCTGGCACTTCACTCTGGCTTGTGAGACTTTTTTTCTACCAAAATAAGATATTACGTGATAGTAATTTTGCCTTGTTTGTTATGTATGTTTTCAATAAAGTTTAATAAAAATAAACATCAACCATTGTGCCATTGTTAAAGTGGAATTTTTTCACTGTGAGTGGTTTTATGGATATATTTTAGGACAGGGCCTCGCTGTTTTACCTGACAGGGTCTAACCTGCAAGCAGCTGCCTGTGAAGCCCCCTGGGGTAGTGAATGATCAGCTCATCAATGATGGATTCCCCCGGGTGCACAGTTAGTGATGGCTGATTGAGGCTTTGTTGAAGCTTTGACACAGTATTAAAAAAATGGCTCATTACTCAAGGCTTCAATGACACAGTGCCCGAGTAGGACATCTAGTGGTCAATAAAATGAGGTGCAGTCGAGACATGCCACTTATGGGTTCATGGATTGTTTGGGAGTTGATTCGGAATGCAGAATCCTGTTCGACTACACTACATGGTTGTATGGTTTCAAGCTGACACAATAAAATATAAAGTAAACATGAACTCATGTTGAAGACCACGTGTTATTTGGCACATCTGATTGCCGTAGGCTATAGCTATATACAGTACTTAGCCTGACATTTTGTGCTATGAATCATATTCTATCTTAAAACTAGTCTAAATAGCTCATAGCTTAACAGATGTTAAATAGTGGGTATTCAGTAGGCTAGATGGCAAATGTGATCTCATTTCATATGTTTAATTGATGAACTAAATAACACATAGCTCTATCAGGAATTGAACTCGTGATACAGTATTGTAAGATTATGGTTTTCATGATGCACCACCAGTTCCAAACACATTACTGCCTGGTCGTTTCACCTATTTGAGTACCGTTAGCTACTACACTCCATGATCCTTCATCAACTCCCACTGATGTGCATGTTACAGCGCTTATATCAACTGTTTTCATTTGCTCTGAGTATCATGGTTTAATACTGAATGTGACACTGTCAAACCAAATCTCTGTTGACTAAGTCTCCATTTGCTTCGAAGGCTCAGCTCAGTTCTCCCAAAGAGCCGAGAGAACCAAGTCGAACCAGTCAGATTATACGTATGACGTCCAAAGCACTCAACTGCTTCATACGTCACTCAAGTGCTTCAAACGTCATTGGTCATGTAACCAAACCACGCCTCAGCACAGTGGTTTGATACAACTGATTCATGAGCTACCGTGCATGTGTTGGAGCCTCTGGTGTCAGTGGACCATCACTAGTTTTATCATTATGAAAAAAATACAGACTATTTGGAGTTATGAGGGGTGCCAAGCTAATCTAGAGGTACCCAAGATTAAACATTAAATGGCTGGAAACAAGCAAAATGAGCATGCCATGGGGACTTTACAGTGCCTTGCGAAAGTATTTGGCCCCCTTGAACTTTGCGACCTTTTGCCACATTTCAGGCTTCAAACATAAAGATATAAAACTGTAATTTTTTGTGAAGAATCAACAACAAGTGGGACACAATCATGAAGTGGAACGAAATTTATTGGATATTTCAAACTTTTTTTAACAAATAAAAAATGAAAAATTGGGCGTGCAAAATTATTCAGCCCCCTTAAGTTAATACTTTGTAGCGCCACCTTTTGCTGCGATTACAGCTGTAAGTCACTTGGGGTATGTCTCTATCAGTTTTGCACATCAAGAGACTGAAATTTTTGCCCATTCCTCCTTGCAAAACAGCTCGAGCTCAGTGAGGTTGGATGGAGAGCATTTGTGAACAG
>NW_018128180.1:110349-122010 GCF_001952655.1 Monopterus albus | reverse complement strand
ACCTCTGAGACTATCACAGTGCAGGTGCATTTATATGGAGACTTGATTACACACAGGTGGATTCTATTTATCATCCTTTGTCATTTAGGTCAACATTGGATCATTCAGAGATCCTCACTGAACTTCTGGAGTGAGTTTGCTGCACTGAAAGTAAAGGGGCTGAATAATTTTGCACGCCCAATTTTTCAGTTTTTTATTTGTTAAAAAAGTTTGAAATATCCAATAAATTTCGTTCCACTTCCTGATTGTGTCCCACTTGTTGTTGATTCTTCACAAAAAAATTACAGTTTTATATCTTTATGTTTGAAGCCTGAAATGTGGCAAAAGGTTGCAAAGTTCAAGGGGGCCGAATACTTTCGCAAGGCACTGTAAATATATCTAATTAGAACAGACTAACGTGCACTGGAAAATGTATTCTCTTGACTGTACTTTGTTAAATCTATATCAGTCTTTTGTTACAACACATTTCCTTGAGCCCCATATAAGTTTTGATGTTTAATTGTAATTTGCTTAGGGTTGAAAAGCCATGAAACCTGAGCAGGATTTATGAGCAAACAAAAGTTCCATTACATCTTTCTTGGTGCATAATTATACAAAAACACCCGAAGAACAACCACATATGTATGCCTCATTGACATATGGTATATATGATTGACATGGCAACACCACTTCCTTCTGCTATGCAAAAATGAAGCCTAAACATCACATATACGGTGGCTGCCATCTTGCTTTTTTGCAACCAGATACTGTGCAGAGGCAACCAGAAGTGGAGTGACAACATTAGGCTGCCAGTCAAAACTGTCAAATCAGCTGAAATACACCACTTTTGATGTCATCAAATAATGTATGAAAAAACAACTACCAGAAAAATGACTACTTGTACACATATCAGCATGGCAATATCTACCAAAAACCACAGACCTCTGGGAAAAATTGATCTGAGCTGTCCCTTGAGTTTTAATTTTGGTTCATGTCCCATCTGCTAAAACAGAGGGGCCTGGATTTATGACCTATACTGTCCATCAGGGAGTGATTGCTTCATGGTGGCTTCACTTCTGAGAGCTGTCAGTTGATGGTATGCCTCAAGTCAGACAGTCTGTTGTTCAAAATACATGTAACTAAACCAACAGTCATACTGTGACTGGATCTCTGTAACTTTGGTCCACAGTGAAATATCCTTTGACTTTCAAAGCTATGACTTTTCCTCTATCACCACGAGCAGGTTGGTGTATGACTTAAAAATACTGTACCTGCAAAACTAATTAGATTCCCTCCAGCCTCAGCTTTACTTTGTGTTTAGCGCTATAGTAGCGAATCTTTACATTCTAACAGGCTAAACTAAAATGTAGAGCATGCACAGTATGACTATTAAACAGGATTATGAACCTTCTGAGTTCCTTAGAATAAGCATCTCATCAAAATGTCTACTTTGAAGTTGTGGGCACTGCAACAGTACTAATTGAAGTAGTTATTGACATAGTGCAATTGCTTTCAGTTTGTTTTAAAACAACCACTTCTGTGGTTCAGTCATGCTGTTAATTATTACCTCCACTGAGGAGGTGATGTTTTTGGTTCTGTGTGTGTGTGTTTAGCAGGATTATGGACAAACATCTGTCAGGTTTGGCGGGTGAAACTGCCAAATAATGTTTGTAGGGAACTCATTTATATAGCCAGATGAACAGAGGTAGAGAACAGGTTTTTTTTTTTAACTAATAATAGTACAAGTCCAGAATCAAAATCAGGTCAATAACACAGTCCAAGGTCAGTGCCAGTAAACATCAACAACCAGGAGACCCACAAGAGAGAGGTCAGGGAGGAGATAGAGGGTCAGTACACAGCAGGCAATCAGATTCAGGGGAAAAAAGGCAAAACACAGTGGTCAACAAGCAATCCGGGGTCAGAACAAGACAGTCACGCAGCAAAAGCATGCTGAAAAGTCAGAGCTGGGGTCTGGAACAATCTGACACTTTCCTGGTGTGGGGAAGTTGCCTATATGCTTGTGTAGCAGGTGTTGCTAATCTGGGTGATGAGATGCAGGTGAAAACAATACCAGCTGATTAATGTAAAGAACCCAAAACTGAGGTGAACCAAACAGGATGTAATTTCAAAATAAAAGCCTGGGACCAGAAGCCGGTGGGAAAGAATCATGATAACATCAGCATACTTGGAATAGAAATTGGCGGGGACCAACCCTAGAAGTGATTAGATTTTAGCTGAAAAAGGTCAAAGGTCACAAAAAATAATGAAAATCACACACACACACACACAAACATGGGATGTGGGGCAAAATTTTACAATTTTTTTTTAAATATATCCACCAAAAGTTATCAAAATCATTTTTTGGTTTAAAATTTGAGACACATACAGTATGTAGGGTGGCAATGTCTATCATCAGATCAATTTGATCCAGATTCTGGCCCTAATGGCCATTTAAAGTTACCATTGAAGATCCATTTTAATGCATATTTTCTGCCATAAAGAAGATAGAACCCTGAACTATGTAGGCAAGTATAACTGCCTATCATACCATAAAAGATTATCTGTTTCCGATCCAGATCAAGGATTTTAGGACACAATTTGTGTTGTTCTGGATCTCATTTTTCAAAATAGACCCATTTGCATGAGTGAATGTTGTGCCTTGCTCTTTTCAACAGTATGTACATTGCCAGACCAGCCACACCTAATATGCTTGGAACTACAATCCACCAATGGTGAGTTCCAACAGACTGTTTATTGAAACAATCATAAGCCTTGTTCCTACATCTACATGAAGGAGCACACTCCTTCCTATAGTTCTCAGCAGCCTGAATCATCATGCCAGCTAAAAAAGTGTCTCTTCCTGGTTTCCAAGCGGGATGATCTACTTAGATATTGCTGTTTTTTGACCATAATGTGTATTTCTTTGAAGCCTTTACTGTCGTTCTGTGGGGGCATAGTGTACTGTAAACGCCCTGCAGGGAGCTACTGCAATCACTTGCATTACCCAGTGGGGAAGGCACCACTTGGTGATAGGCACACCGGTGTGAGCCTTCAGCCACACAAACGGTTAGATTTCTTCATCTTATGAGACATTCATAGAGCATGTACAGTTCCAGAAGTAACCTGAATGTACAGTACACGGGTACTTGTGTAGTAGAGCTATTAAAATTACTAAGTAAAATTAGTATGTTAAAATCAGTTTGAAGGCCTCACTCATAAGGTGGACTCAACAAATCAACTCCCAACTCCCATGATGGAGAGAGCTGTTTGGCAGCTAGCTTGTCATGGCTGGATCAGAAGTGTTTTGATTGTGCACCCCATCAGCCCCTGTCAAGCAGAGCAGAGAGGGGAGTGATGGGGTACACAGTAGATGCTGAACACCAGGCAGATATTTGCAGCCACACTGTAAACAGTGTGTGTTAGTTTGCTTTAATGGAAATGTTAACAAGTCCAAGCTTATAGTAGCTTTTTTGGTGCCAGCCTGCCCTCCATGGACGACCTGTACACCTCACAGGTCAAAAAAAGGGCAGAGAGGATCACTGCAGACCCCTCATATCCTGGACACAATCTGTTTGAACTCCTCCCCTGTGGATGGTGTTAGAGGTCATTGTGGTAAATGGTCTTATACTCGTATAGCGCCTTTCTACGCTTTTACAGCACACTCAAAGCACTTTCACATTATTCAGCCATTCACCCATTCGCACACCGGTGACATTACCGGGAGTTCAGTGTCTTGCTCAAGGACACTTCAACTGGACAAGCCAGGAACCAAACCGCTAATCCTTCAGTTAGGAAACAACCCGCTCTACCTCCTGAGCCACAGCCGCCCCCAAGTGCACCAAGACAACCAGGCACAGGGACAGTTTCTTCCCCCGGGCTGTCACTCTGATGAACACTTAACCAACGACAGTATGACTGGACAATAACCCTCAGTGCAATACCTGTAAATATAAATTGTACATATATATCTGTAAAATGCATCTAGACTGTGTGTATATAGAGGTCTCTATTTATAAGTACTTTTAAGTATATTTTTATTCCTACTCATCCCATTTCACAATGAGCATTCCTTTGTTATCTGCATTGTTTACTGCCTGTCTATACTGCTTATTTTGCATTGTTTGCACTGTTTGTTGCTTGTTAACAGTGCTTATTTTGTTATATTACACAGCCTTATGCTGGTTTACTGTTTACTTGCCCCTTGCATGGGGATATGTACATGCACATTGAGAGCCGATGTACCAGAGTCAAACTCCTCTTGTGTCCGACAGACCTGGCCAATAAAGCTGATACTGATTCTGAAAAATACCCCTTCTATCAAACTCAGTCATTTATAACTTTGATTGTTTGATTTATGGCTTCTTAACATAAATGCCTAATAAGAGATCAGTGATCATGTGTCAAGTACAGAAACATGTTAAACTGTGAATAAAGTCTGCAACGATAAGGATTGGTCTCAACCTAGATAACACCTGCAACCTATAGAGTAGTGTAGCTGTTAACCAAACAGCCTGCACCCAAACCCAGTGAAACTCCACACACACACACACACATATACAGCCAGTATATAGCGGAAAAGCGGTTCGAGCTAACAGTATCATTAGTACAACAGGAAGTATAAGCAGTGTCCCTTCTTCTTGCTACAATTAGCATTTGGCAACGCAGTGCATAAGTACATTACGCCACCTAGCGAGCAGGTGTGTGCTACACAGCATAAAGCCGCAATAATGATGAAAATAGATTAAAATATCTACAATGAGAGGAAAAACCCCTAAAACAGACTGATGCAAAATACACCATAGGATAGAAAAGAGACAAAACAAAAGAGCTGTTCACTTAACAAAGACACAAATCATGTCAAAATAGGTGTTAAACAACCACCACTAGCCTACCAGGGATGGCGTAGGTGTTAAACAACCATTAAGAGGTGTAAAATGTAAAATAAACACAACATGTTAGACTAGAATAAAGCTGTGGATACAGAATAAAGACCAACAGACAGTTGAATCAGTTACACCCTCCAGCCCAGTCTGATAAAATAACATTTACTCAAATGCTTCTCTGTAACGAAAAACATATCGCTCTTTACACTGTTTCCATAAACATAAATGTCAGTGTTAACAGGATGGGATAATATAGAAACAAGTCCACCCATAAACAAGTTAGAAGTTAAGAAGAATCTCTTCTTCACTCATTCATCTTATAGGCACGCATAGTGGTGAAATCTGTACAGTGTTGCTGTCAACACCATGGCACTGTAAAATGTTACTGCAGGTCATAGCTACAACTAACTTACGAGTCCCTCATTGCATGAAATCCATCTGAACAAGCATGAATACACCTAGTAAGTGAACTGTGGAGAAAGAAAACACAATAAAGACACAAAAATTAATACCTAACACATGGTTACAAAAAGAGACAATGCACCAGCAGTGAGATGCAGACCTAACGAAGAGACGTGGATCATGTCAAAATAGGTGCCATTAAGAGATGGAAAACCCTCCTAAAACATATCACTGTTTACAAAATAAATGCATGTATATTATTTATTTGTTGAATAAAGATGGGATAATATAGAACCAGGCCCATCTATAAACATATGCAAACCCCTATGCTCTTTAATTGTAAGAATGTAAAAAAGGAAGGCAACACTGAATATTTACTTGAATAAAAGTAGAAATACTCTGTTACATACAGTGCCTTGCGAAAGTATTCGGCCCCCTTGAACTTTGCGACCTTTTGCCACATTTCAGGCTTCAAACATAAAGATATAAAACTGTAATTTGTTGTGAAGAATCAACAACAAGTGGGACACAATCATGAAGTGGAACGAAATTTATTGGATATGTCAAACTTTTTTAACAAATAAAAAACTGAAAAATTGGGCGTGCAAAATTATTCAAATCCACATAAGGGATGACGGCAACATTCATAGATCCTGGAATGCACAATGAGGGGCAATGTTCATTCCTATTACAGAGGCCCACTGAAATTTTTTTGAGGAAAAGCTGTGTTAGACTGCATATTGTTTATAGTAAAGTATTTTTATATACAAATATAAAAATGAAAATGTTTCTGGAGTGGGACTTTAATTAATTATAGAAGTTGTGCAGAAGCTGCCCATAGCTCTACACAGTGATCCATGTGTGTACTGTATGTGTTTCTATGCTGCTCCAAATGAGTCTGTTCTGGTTCAACTTGTCTTATTAAATGAGCTTAAAAATAAAGTGACACCTTAGTTATAAAACACTGAGCAGGCTGTAACACACAAGAGTGTGTAACACGCAATTCGCTAATTCATGTTAGTGGATGAGTGAGACTTGTTTAAGTATTTTCCTTCCACGCTAATGATGATTCATTTGAATGACTTTAGGTGTGAATTTTGACTCACGGGCCATTGAATACAGATAAACAACAGGGTGGTTCGTTTTAACATCTATCCATGAGCCAATTTAACGATCATATTACAATTACATTAACTGGGCAGATAGTTTTGTTCTGACCTATTGTACATATGTTATTTGTCTGTCACACACACACACTCCTGCAAACAGAAGTATATAAAATGTATTCACACACTGTTGGAGTGAGATGAAATACACAAGGATTAAAGGCACCCAACACCACAAAGTCACATCACAAAATGCCAAAACAGTCAAAAGTGCATTCATCAGTCTACATGAATTAAATCGATCGTTTCATGTATTTGTTTTATACAGTGTGGCTCCGATGGCATTAGTACCCCTGCAGAGGCAGATCATGAGGAATTGTTTAGTGTTAGGCTGTACCGGAGATCTTTGAGTTCTGAAAATCATTTTCGAGCTGAGGTTAACAATTGTTTAGGTCCTTTTGATGAAGGAAAGCAAAGCAACAAATTACTGAAAAAGTCTAGTTTGTGTTGGCCGCTACAAAGTATTAACTTAAGGGGGCTGAATAATTTTGCACGCCCAATTTTTCAGTTTTTTATTTGTTAAAAAAGTTTGAAATATCCAATAAATTTCGTTCCACTTCATGATTGTGTCCCACTTGTTGTTGATTCTTCACAAAAAATTACAGTTTTATATCTTTATGTTTGAAGCCTGAAATGTGGCAAAAGGTCGCAAAGTTCAAGGGGGCCGAATACTTTCGCAAGGCACTGTATGTTCCATGCATTACTTCAGTGCATCAAGATATACTCTCTCTCCAGCACATGACTAGTGTCATAAAGTGTCTTCTTCTCCGGGTGCTTCCACTTTACCCTTGCTTGACTTACTCATAAGAATCCCTACAATGTTTCCATAAACACTATGGCAGTGTAAAATGACCTGCTACTGTCAGGTACATAGTGGCATTAACCACATCATTCCCACAGGAAACCCTAATAAAATCCTTTAATGTTGTTAGAAATCCATAAATTATGTTTGAAACTTTCTGTTAATCCCATCATAAAATCCATTATAAAAAGTTGAAAAGTAAAACTTATATGCGAACTCCTTTGAAGAATGTAATTACGTGCCATAAAAGTTGGCAGCCTTTTAATCTAGACAGAAGTGGGCGGGGCCAATATCAATCAAAGTCAGAAATCACTGAGTTTGACAGAAACAGTATAATATATGTCTCTGTAGTATTTTCCCACTGTGTGAGAGCAATGCTGGATACAATATGCAGGCTAACATTAGGATGCATAGCAGCACAAATTGCAATTCAATATTTGATAGTTTAAAAAAAAATTGTAAGCTATTGCGCAAAAGGATCAACACTTGATGCTGAAGCAGATAACAACATCCCATCCAGGAGAACAAAGCACCAGATGTCAATGATGTTTGTGATGGACATTCCCCTCCATCCCATTGTGTATTTCATGATGTGTTTATGTTAAGGTTTGTGCTGCTACCAGGACGTCAGGCTGACACATAAGGGAGCAATTGTGCAAGTACCACAAGCAGGCATGCCAGCTATATGTTGTTTCATAGCCCTGTAAACACTGCAACACTCTGCACTTTTTAGCTGTTGTATCTATCTGTAATCTGGTGAAAAATTTACTAAGGATTTTTATTTATAGCTCATTTTTTCCATTTTGCTGTGACATATTTACATTTGCAAAGAGAAGCGTTTCTGTGAAAACAGTAATCATCTTGATGATTAGTGTTGTAATTGCCTACTTCTATGTGCACAGTGAATTGTATAATTTGGCCAAATTGCTACCTCTCTCATAATTTAGCCCACACATATTAAGAGATTGTCTATAAGGCATGGCTGTGTGAGGTGCAGAGAAACAATGCTGCTTTGGCTGGCAGTGCTGCTGCGGGTCTATATGTACAATAAAGTACTGAACTAATCCTTAACACTCATAAGCCAAAATGACAGGGTTATCGCCTCTGCAGTGGTTCAGGGATCCTGGAACCCCTGGAGAACGGTTTACTGACTGACTAAGTCAAAGGTTAAAGAGAGAGCTTCAGCTTATCCTCAAAGTGGGGAGCATGTTAAATATTTATATCCAGCTTGTCATCAGAAGGGCAACAATACCGAGTCATTCATCCGTATTTAGTCTTCGGCACAGCGTAATGCACCTTTATTGTATAAGTAGCCAGCAGGCTAGTTATACAATCGTTGCAGCCAGCTGTGGGCTAAAATGACTGGAGTGGCTTACTGTGAACACAGGAAATGATGACTGGGCAGTTGCAGTGTCCCTGAAAGCCCAACTTCATTGGAATTGGGGTTTGTATAATCGATTTAGTTTTTTATCCACAGTATCATCACTTTGTGGAATTGCTCTTGTGTGTTGCAACCATTTTCTAACTTTTAAGAAGTCTTTTTTTTTATTTTGCTATTAAACATTATCTATCTATCTATCTATCTATCTATCTGTCTGTCTGTCTGTGTGTCTGTGTGTCTGTCTGTCTGTCTGTCTGTCTTGCCCCTTGAACTTTTCCACATTTTACCATGTTACAACCACAAACTTAAATGTATATTATTGGGAAATTATGTGATAGACCAACAAAAAGTATCACATAATTGTGAAGTGGAAGGAAAATGATACGTGGTGTTGAAGGTTTTTTTTGCAATTAAAACTTTGAAAAGTGTGGCGTTCATATGTATTCAGCCCCCTTTACTCTCATAGCCCTAAATAAAATCTAGTGCAACCAACTGCCTTCAGAAGTCACCTAATTAGTAAATAGAGTCCACCTGTGTATAATTCACTCTCAGTATAAATACAACTGTTCTGTGATGGCCTCAGAGGTTTGTTAGGGAACATTAGTGAACAAATGGCATCATGAAGACTAAGGAACACACCAGTCAAATCAGGGATAAAGTTGTGGAGAAGTTTAAAGCAGGATTAGATTATAAAAACATATCCCAAGCTTTGAACATCTCAAAGAGCAGTGTTCAGTCCATCATCTGAAAATGGAAAGCGTATGGCACAACTGCAAACCTACCAAGACATGGCCGTCCACCTAAATGGGCCAGACAAGGAGAGCATTAATCAGAGAAGCAACCAAGATGCCCATGGTAACTCTGGAGGAGCTGCTGAGAACCACAGCTCAGGTGGGACAATCTGTCCACAGGACAACTATTAGTTGTGTACTCCACAAATATAGCTTTTATGGAACAGTGGCAAGAAGAAAGCCATTGTTGAAAGAAAGCAATAAGAAGTCCCGTTTGCAGTTTGCCACAAGCCATGTAGGGGACTCAGCAAAAATGTGGAAGAAGGTGCTCTGGTCAGATGAGACCAAACTTGAACTTTTTGGTCTACATGCAAAACATTATGTGTGGCGGAAACCTAACACTGCACATCAACCTGAACACACCATCCCCACCGTGAAACATGGTGGTGGCAGCGTCATGCTGTGGGGATACTTTTTTTCAGCAGGGACAGGGAAGCTGGTCAGAGTTGATGAAAAGTTGGATGGAGCTAAATGCAGGGCAAGAAAACCTGTTAGATGCTGCAAAAGACTTGGGACTGGAGCAGAGGTTCACCTTCCAGCAGGACAACGACCCTAAACATACAGCCAGAGTTACAATGGAACGGTTTAGATCAAAGCATATTCATGTGTTAGAATGGCCCAGTCAAAGTCCAGACCTAAATCCTATTGAGAATCTGTGGCAAGACTTGAAAATTGCTGTTCACAGATGCTCTCCATCCAATCTGACTGAACTGGAGTTATTTCGCAAAGAATGGGCAAAAATTGCAGTCTCTAGATGTGCAAAGCTGGCAGAGACATACCCCAAAAGACTTGTAGCTGTAATTGCAGCGAAAGCTTGTTTGACAAAGTATTGACTCGGGGGGCTGAATGCATATGCACACCCCACTTTTCAAATTTATCTGTAAAAAATCTTGAATGCCGCTTTTATCATTTTCCTTCCACTTCACAATTATGTGATACTTTGTGTTGGTGTATCACATAAAATACCAGTGAAATACATTTAAGTTTGTGGTTGTAACGTGACAAAATTTGGAAAAGTTCAAGGGATATGAATACTTTTGCAAAGCACTGTATCTATCTAGTAACAAATAAATAATAAAGACAGGGAGTAGTGTATATGAAGCCAGAACAAGACCATCAAAGACTATAAAGAAATCTTTTCCATAATCAATTGTTTGCATTGATTTTATATCAGGGTACTTGAGAGTGAATATTTTCAACAAATGGAAAACTCTTTAAATCTCCTTCCTTCCCTGCTCTTGTATCAGCAGGTTATGAAAATGACTGCTGCCTTGCTGTCCTTGTGTGGTATGATGCAGCTCAGAAGAAAGCCCATTTGGGTCTTTTCACATGCTGTGACACTCAGATGACCATATCCCCACCTGGGGCATTCATACTTTTCACTCTGAATTTTTATCACTATCAACAAAAAAGGAGGGGAAAAAATAAGAAATATGCTTGATCTTTCTGTCCTTGAGTTCTGTGATTAATGCCACAACCCTGCCTGTCATGCTTCAATTCTAAAAGTGGATTTTCTGTCTTATTTTCTTTTTCTGTTCTGCAGGTTCTTCACGAAAGTACAGTGCCTCACGTTGGTGTCTGCAAAACATTGCACAAGAATCAGCAGACAGCTCTGATGAGGAGTTCTTTGACGCCAGAGGTTAGTATTACATTTTATTTCCCCATCTTCCTGTCTTCACCTTGTAGTTCTTCTGTCTCCCCAACAGAAACAGTCTCAGATATGATCTGAGCTTAGTAGCATTTTAAACCCTTTTCCTTTAAGTGTGCATACATGCAAGTCTCACTGTGTAGCTACAGGGACTACAGGAACTTGATCAAATATAACATGTAGTCATTGTCACAGGTTCTGCTTGTGTTTCAAAATTTTGTTTGTAGGAGATGTTCCTAAATACAAGTTCCAGGTAGTACCAACAGTGGCACAGATATACACTGGCCTCGTAGACTACAACAAACACAACAGTAATAACTATTTTACTACAAGTGGTGTAAATTCCAAGTTTCACAATATGATCTTATATTGATGGTCCTAGCCAGATCCAGTGTTTTCCAGTGCTTAAAAATATCCCTGTTAGGTGCCGTTCGCACCAGTCAGTGTGCGAACGAGGAAAGAGGCAGACCCAGGTAGCCGACTTCGGTGCAAGCAATGATTTATTATATACAGTGATCAAAGGAGTGACAATACACAGAGGGAAATAGTATGTAGTCCTGTAGATGAGTAGTAGCCGGGTGTTTGACCAACCGCAGGAGGCGAGGAGTG
>NW_018128180.1:91554-110075 GCF_001952655.1 Monopterus albus | reverse complement strand
ACTGAGGAGTGAAACCGGGTAATATAGTGAGTGACCTAATCAAGTGCAGCTGGTGATAAGGGAGTGAGGAACAGGTGAACGTGATAAGAGTAATGGGGCAAGAGACAGTAGGAAAGGTGAGGGAGGCAGAGAGGCCGAGCAAACCTGACAATCCCATGATGGAATTGTGATTCGATTCAAAATTAGGGGCCTGCAATTGATATTAAACCATATTACGTGCCTATTTCACACAAATGCGTTTTTATTAAGCGAAATGCAACAAAATTATCATTTTAAAATGTTATTGAGCTCTTCTGTTCACTTTCATGTGCTATGTAAATACAAATAACGACCAATGATGACCCCACTTCAACTTAAAGAGCTCATGGCATGCTTTTCCTTGTTTTCTGCCTTATCTACAATGTTACAATGATGAATTATCATCTTAGACATGACCTAAAGCTCAAAAATGAGGTGTACATATGTTCTAGTACTTCTATGCAGAAGCAACTTGGTTTATGCAGGTCTCACAAACTCACTTGTAAAACTTTTTTTCTCACAAAATGAAGTGATATGTGATAATTTAAGGATTTCCTTGAATGGTCATAATCGCCAGGCGGTTGCACATTCATGCGAGCTTGGCTGACATGCACCACTGTCACTGTAAAAGTGGAATTTTTCCACTGAGAGCAGTTTTGTGGATATATTTTGCCTCCTGCTGCTGCACTGTGACCAGAGGATGTGGACAAAAATACAGAGCCTGAGGTTACTCCATGTCTGGGAATGTTCCTGTACAGGGACTCGCTGTTTTACTGGGTCTAACCTACAAACAGCCAGATTGTGAAGCCCCCTGCAGCAGTGAATGATCAGCTCATCAACGCTGGATTGCCCTGGAGGACAGTAGCTGTTTGTTCTGACTGCTTGAGGCCAGTGTGTCTGCAGCATGTGATATGTTGCTGGTAACAAACGGATTGATGACCCACAATGTTATTGTCAGTGCTAAGCTACCTGTTGGAGTTAATTTCACTACTTTGGGACTGTATGTGGCCGTGTGGGGGAAGACGCACTGGTTGGATTTACCAACCTTGGAGCTACTTGAAAGGGAGTGATGTTTCCACTACTCAGTGGGACTTAACGATAAGTTTTAAAAAACACAGGCTGCATGTCTATTAATGTGTTGTTTCTGTAATGTTAGAGAGATGTTGTAAGGCTGCAGAAGTTACTATGTCTGCATTATGCCAGTTAAAATATGGGGTTTCTCAATGACCTGCTTTGTTTAGAGTGTTACACATCTCTTTTCATTGGTACATATACTGTTGTTTACCTAGAAAGGAGAAATTCAAATTAATTAATACCGTTGCAGTTTGTTGTGTTGTCTGCTTTTGACACAAAGTCAACAGGAGTTGTGCGCGTTCACGAATTATCCTTGTTTTTAGGAAGAGGCTCTCATGTTTTATCATTTTGAAATAATTACAGACTATTTGGAGTTATGATGGGTGCCAAGCTGATCTAGAGGTACCCAAGATTAAACATTAAATGGCCGGAAATGAGCAAAATGAGCATGTCATGGGGACTTTAATGTTTGACTTTTGAGATAGGAAGCAATTCACATTGTCACCTACACAATACAATATACAAAAACACTGGAAAAACATATTTCCTGCCTTGCAGGAGTTTTGTTTAAAACTTGACATTCACACTTATAGCTGTGTGTGCCCTTTTTAATCCATAATCATTCCATACCCATGACTTGTTTCTGATGAAAGAGTTAACTTTATCTGTGTATTTTCTTAGGCTGCTACAGGTCAAGGCTAATTCATATAAAAATTGGCTTGCCCCTTTTATGCAACAGATCAAACTCTAATTTATCAAATGTGCCAATTCACATTCATGAGATGTGCATCACCCCTGGAAACCCAGCGTTTTTATGCTTCAAGTCTGTTTCTTCTCTCTCATGCATTCAATGAAGCATGATCTCGACACAGTTATTTAAGTCACACAAATCCTCTGTTATTTTTGTGTGGCAACTTCAAGGCTTTTTTATTTTGTCTCAGATTTAGAGAGGTATAATCTTGACAGCTCTTTAAAGCTCACAAAACCGCTGTTATTTTTGTTCTGCAACTTTTTACCACTAGCTTATGTGTAATGACTGCTCAGGCTCCTGGTTTCACTGTGAGCATTTTGGTTTCACTTTTCACCATCTTTTGTAGCAAGATGAGGAAGTCAATGAAATTAGTAAATCCATACTCATGTGGCTGGATTCTTTGTGATGAGCCTAAACTATTGGTGTCCTGTACATTTCTGTTGTCGGTCAACCTGGTGAAGAGTGGTTTTATTCGGATGCTGTCTTGCTGACTGATGGACAATTGTTCTGATGACAGAGAACACAGGTTGGAGTCAGTGTGGACTGAATGAATTAAACACTGTAGTAGCACCTAGGCACTTCTCACACCTCACTTTTAGTATGAATTTCCAGTCAGAGTACTGGCTGCATCATCTGGAGCTTGTTGTCCAGTTTGAAGAGAACAGCACTTCAACAGAAATGTGCACAGATGTGGCTGGCTGATTGTTAAAATAAATGTACGTTTAATATCGATGTTTACCTTTTGTATCAGTGACATCAGATAGCTAGTTATTTGATCGATGGATTTTTCCTAATCGATGGATCGTTACACCCCTATACTGCATCTGCTGCATATTGACCAAGACAACCAACAGAAAGGGAAAAAAACGACGTCCAGATCTTGATTAGTATTTGGTGAGAGGATGCCAGAAGGAATCAGTGGCAGGAAACCAAGAAGATTTCTCAGCATCTGGCAGAAATGCAGATGCCAAACTCAGCCAAACAGTGCCAGAGGGACCTGGCTGCAGACAAGACAGCAGACAACATGCACCCCCATCCTCTGTATTTGAAGTCAGTCTTCCTCATATCATTTTTGTGGGAACATGTGCATAGTCCACTTGTATGAAGAAGAAGTGATCATACTGTGGCAAAGAAGATGGGAAAACTTTACAGCAGTAAGTTGCAGAGTTTTTGTTAGGATTTCTAAAAATTTTACTCAGTGTTGTCTCTCAGACTTTAATATATCAAAGAACCCAATGAGCATACAGTATGTACACACAGTACAATTGAAAATATTAGGAGGCTCCAATTAACATTATTTTGTTGCAGGTCATGCCAGCACTTTCATAAAATATTTATGTAAAGAAATCATGAGTTTAAAATAGATATTGTACTGTTGAGTACAAGTTGTTTGAATCACAATACCTTAGCACGCTAATGGGCAGCAGAGGTTAGTTGCTCGGATGCTTAATCTAATGCCTAGAGCTTGCTCCATAGCACTCATTTGACATTAGCCTGATTATTAACATTACCACGAGGAACCATTCATAACTTAGGGTTTGGCTTAATCACTGATTCTTGTCATAGCAAAAGGTTGTCATAGGGTTAGTGTGGTCAAGCTTTCACTGTTCTGGAAAAATGGGCCCTATTTAGGAAAGCACAATGAATGATTGGATCATTTGCTGTTTTTCAGATTACCGTCAAAATCTTCATGGCCCAAAAACAAGGACGCTACAAAGTTGAAATCATCATGGCAAGATTTAACAAAAGTAAAATCTATTCTGATTCTGAACTATGTGTTTCTTGATTTGAACCCCAAATGAAAGATTTCTGTTTATTTTACCATACAGTCATGGCCAAAAATACCAGTACCCCTGCATTTCTGTCAAATAACGCACCACTTCTCACAGAAAATTGTTGCAATCACAAATTCTTCAGTATTCTCATGTTTATTTCTTTTGTTTGCACTGGAACAACACAAAAAAGCAGAGGAAAAATCCAAATCTGATCCATTCTACACAGAACTCCAAAACGGTCTGGACAGAATTATTGACACCCTCACTTTAATATTTGGTAGCACACCCTTTGGAGAAAATAACTGAAATCAGTTGCTTCCTGTAACCATCAGTGAGTTTCTTACACCTCTGTCCAACAAATGCTTTATGTAATTATGTAATTAGTCCCTTTTTTCTTTTTAATGGTGTATATCAAAGACGTCCCAGTTTGTGAAATACTGTTGCAACCAAAAATTATTTACATCAGTGTTTAATCAAATCAAATTTTATTTGTATAGCGCCAAATCACAACAAAAGTCATCTCAGGACACTTTACAAAGTAAGGTCTAGACCTTACTGTTATTAATATTATTACATAGGGAAAACCCAACAAATCCCCCTTGAGCAAGCACTTGGCGACAGTGGGGAGGAAAAACTCCCTTTAAGAAGAAACCTGTGACAGACCCCGGCTCTTGGTGGGTGGCCTTCTGCCTCGACCGGTTGGGGTGAGTGGATAGAGGAGAGACAAAAGAAGAAAAGCAACAAGACACAACAATCAAACACTGATCAGGTCGATGTGGCTGGTGACTGCTCGTCAGAGACATAGAGCTCCAGGGCCAGGGCTACCTGCAGAAAGGTACAGAGAGAGTGAGAGGACACACTACGGGAGAGAGGAGACACAAAGTTAGTAATGTGTAATGGTGGCATATAGAAGCATAGAGAGAGAGAGGAGAGGAAAGCAGAGCAGAGCAGAGCAGGAGGGGAGGGGAAAGAAACTCAGAGCATCATGGGGCCCCCCAGCAGCCTAGGCCTATAGCAGCATAACTAAGGGAAGGCTCAGGGTCACCTGATCCAGCCCTAACTATAAGCTTTATCAAAAAGGAACGTCTTAAGTCTAATCTTAAAGGTAGAGAGGGTGTCCGCCTCCCGAACTGAGACTGGGAGTTGGTTCCATAGGAGAGGAGCTTGATAGCTAAAGGCTCTGCCTCCCATTCTGCTTCTGTGGACTCTAGGAACCACAAGTAAACCTGCACTCTGAGAGCGAAGTGCTCTGTTAGGATGATAAGGCTCTACGAGGTCTTTAAGATACGATGGAGCCTTGTCATTAAGGGCTTTGTATGTTAGGAGAAGGATTTTGAATTCTATTCTGAATTTTACAGGGAGCCAGTGGGGAGAAGCTAATATGGGAGAGATATGATCTCTCTTGCTAGTTCCTGTCAGTACTCTGGCTGCAGCATTTTGGATTAACTGGAGGCTTTTTAGGGAATTATTGGGACATCCTGGTAGTAAAGAGTTACAGTAGTCCAGCTTGGAAGTAACAAATGCATGGACCAGTTTTTCAGCATCACTTTGAGACAGGTTGCTCCTGATTTTTGCAATATTGCGTAGGTGAAAGAAGGCAGATCTAGAGACTTGGTTTATGTGTGATTTAAAGGACATATTCTGATCAAAGATGACTCACAGGTTCCTCACAGTAGTACTGGAGGCAAGGGCTATGTCATCTAGAGTAACTATATGATTAGACAGCAGATTTCTAAGGTTTTCAGGCCCAAGCACAATAACTTCAGTTTTGTCAGAGTTTAGAAGTAAGAAGTTGCAGGTCATCCAGGCCTTTATGTCTTTAAGACATGCTTGAAGTTTGACCAGCTGACCTGATTCATTTGGCTTCATAGATAAATATAACTGAGTATCATCTGCATAGCAATGGAAATTTATGTTGTGCTTCCTGATAATATTGCCTAAAGGGAGCATGTATAAAGTGAAGAGAATTGGACCTAACACAGAACCCTGCTGTTTATTGTTTTGTTTCATCATTTGTTCTAAATAATTGCAGGAAACACTGCAAATACCATTTATGCAACTTTAAATGTATTGTTTTGCTAAAATAGCACTTCGAAACTTAAAAAATTTTAAGTAGCAGAGAGGCAGAAAATCTTCACAACTGAGAAGCTGGGACTAGGGTTTTTTTTAACTTAATTACTTGAACAAGCTGTATGTGTCAGTTGACAAATCAATTAATTGTTTTAGCTCTAGAAAGACTGTAAGAACCTCTTACCAAAACCTCCCAAAGCTTTTCGAAGTTTCAGTTCAATTCACTTTGTTTGTATAGTGCCAACTCACAAAAGTAATTGTCTCAGGGCACTTTGCATAATCAGGTCAAAACCTTACACTGTTATAAGGAAAACCCAACAAATCCCCAAATTGAGCAAACACTTGGCAACAGTGGGGAGTTCAGGCTAACAAAATCACAAGTGATCAAAAAGGAGAAAGTAAGAAAGCTGTAATAAAAGAACCACCAAATCCAGGGCAATTTTCTGGCAATTCTGGTGTGGTATCATTTAATGTGTATCTGTTAACTGGGTGCAGTCAGACTCCAGAAGAGTCCGATTGAAGAATAAGCTGGGTGACAAATGGATTATGTATTATTTTCATCATTTTTAATTGATTTAAATCAATTTCACTGCCCTCTTTCCTGCTAAAGATCGTGTTAAATGTATTCAAGATGTCAGGGTGACCAGAAATAGACACACTTGAGAACATGTTTGTTTCAACCCTTTCACAGTCCCAGAGGGAGTTCATCAGTGAATCACAGGAATAGCCTCCTTATCCCACCAATTATCCACTCCAGCTGCTTATCCCGTGCTAGACTGATGGCAGAGATACAAATCAATTTAATGTTATGATTTGAAATGTTCTTATGTTACATTAAGGCAGTCAATAGCCAGGGGGTGTTTTGGGAGCTTCTGGTATCTGACATTCCTCCATATACAGTAATATAAAAACATGCTGTCCTTGGGGGAACTTTTTAGTGCTGTGATATGGAATGACATGTTTTTGTGTATATGGAAATTTGATTTATATTTTTTCCATTATTTTCTGTCATTCACTCTCGCCTTTGTTTATCGTATTTGCAATTGTTTATTCAGTCCCCTCCTTTAATGATTTGATTTCTCTTCACTCCTTTCCTTTGCATATTCTATTTGCCAGAAAAGGCTTGTTCTGCACACAGTCCTAGAAATATTTACCCTTATCACAGCTGTCACAGAGCAGAGCCGTGTATTTCTTGAATTGCATTTTGTGAGACTGGCGTCAGGGTGCCTATCTGTGTTGAGGAATCACTGGGGGATATGATAATGTGCAGGATTTGTACTTGAACAGATGTACCTCATCACCCTCACACTATCTGCCAGCACAACATTCAACCCTCAGCTATCAAATATCTTTACTGAGTGTGAAGAGAAGGAGCTGTCCTTTATCTTTTTTAATTACATGGGTAGAGACTGCACAAATCTGCCAAACAAAAGCAAAGAAATATTCATATTTTTGTATATCAAGGTAATTTATTCAAAAATTAAAAGAAACTTTGACATTGTAGGAAACACTTGTTTGCTTTCTTACCTACAGTACAGTTAGTCGAGACAATTTATATCACTCATATTTTTATACTAAATACCTTGCCACAACAAGCAGCCTCTTAGATTAGCCTAGCATAAAGACTGTAAACAGGGGAAGCAGCTAGCTTACCCCTATCCAAGGGTAAAAAAAAATCTCTGCCAGCTAATAAATTAACATATTATCATCTATTGTATTTAATCGGAAGTGCAAAAACAACATATTGTGGTTTTAGAGACTTGTCAAGCAATGAATGGAGTCTTCATGAAGTCTCAGTGCCTGGCCAAGAAAAAGTCCAGGGCATAACCCCTATAAAACACAAGTGTTTTTTTTTTTTACATTTTTGGCTTTTGTTTGATGTGTTACTTAGTTTTGTGACCTTTTGAACAGAGCCAGGCTACCTGTTTCCCCCTGTTTCTGGACTTTGTGTTAAGCTAAGCTTGCTAGCTGTAGCTGACCTGAGAGATGTAATCCCATCTAATGAATAAGCAAATAAGCTATTACCAACAGTGTCAAACAGTTCCTTTAAGGCAGATGTGATAAGGTTAATTTTGCCATGTCATTCTGTGAATACTGTATACAGTATCATTGTATTTTCCCCATCTTTATAGCTTAGTCAGACTAACCAGCTGCTGGATATAGCTTCATCTTTAAGAAGCAGACACAAACTCACATGAACAGATCTAGTTTTTCAAGCAGGGTTTTAAAATATGATCTCATTAGAAACACCGCTACAATTGGCACTTTGAGATATGCACTGCAGTTGTTTTGGATTGCTGCAGCCACAATTGGCCTGATCTGTCATGAATTGGGCAGAGAGTCTAGTAGAATCAATAATTTTGATGTTGACACATCCATCTGTCATTGGGCTGTGAATGATGCCAGCCTTTTATTCAGCAGAAGACTCGGATTTGAGCCTGGATGCTTGTGGTGAAGATACCACTCAGCTTTTGTTCTTGTCCTTTGTTTCAAGCAGTTTTTTGCACCAGCTTTAATTGCCTTATTAGTTTCTGGCTTATTCTGCAGAGACCAAACACATCACATCTCATTTTACCATGTCTCACTAATGCACGCTACTGGAAGGATTTTGCAGCAGTCCAGCATTTCTGAGGTACAGTATTAGGTTGTGAAGCATCCTTTCAATTTGCATGAAAGCATGGCAGTTGCAATGAACAAAGAAGCCTCTTAAGAAGGAGTGACATTGAAAGATAAACAACAAAGCAAATCTAATTTAGTAAAAAAAAAAAACAAAAAAAAACAAGAAAAGACAGGAGTTGTTTGATAGGTGTTTTATCCTTGCAGCTGTTATGTCATTTTATTGTCTGAGCTCATGGGCAGAGTAGAGCTGTGTCGTGCAGAAAAGGAAACAGAGCAAGTTTTTCCAAACATAAACATATGCTCAGTATGAAGGACGCCTCCCTTAAAAGGGAAGCCAGAACAACGTCATAAAAGGATGTTGAGGTTATGGTCCACTACAGTTCCTTACTACAGTAACTGCAAGACTGTGGCTAAAAGTGTTAGTTGAAACCAACAACATAAGAAGCACATCTGAAAAAACTTGTACAGGTGCTGAACCAACAACATCTCAAATGCAAAAAAACAAGATAAAACGTTACACACTGTACTGAGTTCCCATTAATTTAATTCAATAGTAACAGCAACATTTCGATCTATACAGGATCTTCATCAGGCATTGTCAAACAGGCACCACAATGAAAAGCACATTTTTATGTGCACCTGCTAAGACATCACTCAGGTGTTTTCAGTCTGACTAATTTGAAGACAGTCAGCTTCTAAAAAGGATCAATCAGGACAGAACTCAAATACGCTGTTCAAAAACTCCCCCTTTTTCATGTCTTGTCTTGTGTGATTGTATTGTTTATACATGTGTTTGATATTTTTGTAATTTTTTTCTACATTGTACTTGCCTGTTTGATTGTTCCTCCCATGTTGGTATCTTTTGCTGCTTTAGTGGGGAGTTTCTGGATAGCGTATTGATCCTTTCTGGAAGCAGATTGTCTTTAAATTAGTCAGGTGTCAAACAGGCACCACAATGAAAAGCACATTTTTATGTGCACCTGTTAAGACATCACTCAGGTGTTTTCAGTCTGACTAATTTGAAGACAGTCAGCTTCTAAAAAGGAGCTTCTACTATTGAATTAAATTATTGGGAGCTCAATACAGTGTGTGAACTTTGTTCTAGCTTTTTGTCAATGTTAGCTGCATATCGCATGGCTGGTAGTTCTTATATGTACCAGGCACACTGGATGTTTTACATCTATGGTTTATACATCTGCAACAAGTAATTTAGGCTTTTTATAGTATTCAGTATTTGTATGGTTTTTCTAGGCTCACTGGGTTACATAGTGTGGATGAAGGCATTAATCATAACCACATAAATAAAACATGATTTGAGTGGTAGGCCTATACTCCCAGTGTAGTTCTTTCACTTTCTTTCTCTGCCTTCCTGTCAGGAATGTGCTCAGTTTTGTGCTAAGAAAGATGACCCCTGACCGTTATTGTTACACTGTAATGTTATCATGTTGTGTGTCTGTGTGTGCTTTTTTTCACTTATTTTAATAAGTGCTGCTTTTTTTCAAATGATTTTATTATTTTAAATGTAATATCTTGTCAGGAAGCTCTTAAAAACTAGATCCTGCACATAGTAAATTTAGGATTTGAATTTGAATGTTTAGAAGTGGTTCTGATACTCTTTATGTCACTTGTAGAGGTTCTGGCCGCTGGCAGTGTTGCAATCGGATCAAATGCTCTGTTGGAGAACAAAGCTTTGCGTTCACTAAATGAGTGCAGGCTACATGTAATTTTGGTTTGCTTCTGTAATCCAGCCAGTTGGATTTGTATTGAGGTTTAGGACTTTGATCTTTGAAGATGTTCTCACTCATATAGTAGCCTTTTTTCATTCAAGCACCTGCTTGGGATGTGGACATCATCAGTTTGTTATCTGGACCATATATTGGGCTAGTAGGTCTCTAGTTCACCTCCAAATTGGGTCAACAGGCCATTATTGTTGGCTCATTATGCCATTAATACTGTATGTGCCAAATCAGTATCGTCATGGTTACAACAATAAATGTTAAGCATACCAGGATTAGTCACAAGAGAGCTACTTCATTAGGGTTGGGCACAAGAAGTACTTGGTTAGGTCAAGGGAAGGATCCTGGCTTGGATTAAAATAACTACTTATGAATTGTATTGAAACAGAAGATGAGCAGCTGCCTCTCGTGGGAATGTCTAGTTTTTCGTTGTGTCACCCACCCTGACCACCTCCGGAGGACATTGTCATGCTTTATAAGACATCTCCAACACTGACTTTAGAGCCTTTCTTAATAATTATGACCACTAGAGGGCACCTAATTATAACATGTATTGATGATATGTACCATCTGTCCTACCACCTTTGCCCCTACTGGAGCATTACTATGGACATGAGAACAACTGATAACAGCCATTCAATGGGCTGATAACATTTGAAAGGCCATAAGTGAAAATGTGTGTAGTACAGATCTGACAGAGTGTCATTAGGAAAGAAGTGTCTGCTTGTTTTTGTGTGTCACGGGTCTTGTAGGTTTTTGCATTTGCAAACATCAAACATCACGTTGTTCTTTCAGAATATGTTAATTTGTTTAACTATTCTGATCCCAAAACCTGGACGAGCACATGGATGTGCCAGCTACACAATTATCATGCAATACTGAAATTTTGAAACTGTTTTATATTAAGGCTGATATAATACATGAGTTAAAGCACCGAGTTCTTGAATGTTAAATGTTGAATAAACACACAGCGGTTCCAGTTTAACACTGCCAAAATCTGAATAAGAAAGAAGACTGAAAGTAGAAGGATAAGGACATAGGGTGATCGGTGCTGTATAGATGGTAAAATACTTTTGATTTTTAGTTTTACAAACAACATTCGGGTCACAAAGAGCACAACACAGAGAGAAATACAAATCTGAGCAAACTTTACAATACTGTGGTCAGTATTGAAGCATTTACAGATGATAAAATATCAACAATGTAAACGTTGCTCTAAAACAATAAAGCAGATATGAAATCCATCAACATCTGTTTGTGTTGTTTCTCATCCGAGCCGAGACTGACGTTCACTTTCAGGCAATTAATGTTGTGTGTCAGTCGGAGTTTGTGCGACATGGTGTGGCAGCACCACAGCTGTTGCCTGGATGATTTGATGCTGTCATGTCTATTGATCAACTCCTCTGACATCCGCACAGCAGCCCCTAGCAAAGCCTCACACATGTTCACCCACGCACACACACACACACACACACACACGCATCAGTTCGCCACATCATCACAGCCCCTTGAATTGGCCTGCAGCGATGATAAAAGCAGTGTAACACAGACGGCTGTTCACAGCGGAGAGTTTCAGGCCAATGTGCAAACATGCAGGAAGATTGAAGCAAAGATATTGAGTTGTTTTGTGACCCGTCCACCTCCAGAGTCGCCTCCACTGTCGAGTATAAAAGGCTCATTTTACACCAGTGGCAGCTAAAGCTCCAGTTTATCTACAATCCAGGCCCAGAATCTCTTAAATGTGTCTGTTCAAATGAAAGAGAGGAGATAATAAGGCATTTGAAGCTCACATTAAAAGAAGAAAGCAAAGTTTATTTAGGAATGCAGAAACACAGTGCACCTTCATAAGTTTTACTTTGAACAAGACAGTATAGTAAAGGCTTTTAACCACTTACAAGGGTGCCATCTATTTATTTCTTAGATGGTGTTACTCCACAAAATACCTGTTACTGAATCAGCTGATAGCAGCATCTCGTCTTTATGTTTGTTTAACAAGTGGAAACATTGTTCTTCATCCACATGCGCTGAGGATAGCAGTGTCAGTTTTAGTATTTATGACGTATGAAGAGTGTTTCAATTTCTACAGCTTCGTGATTTCTCTGTGAAAATTAAGTAAAGTAAAGCTTGAAATGACATTGATAACTGAATAAACTGTGGTAATAAATTGCATTGTTGTGTTAAATTATGTGAAAAGAGGGATTTTTCTTCAGTTTCTGAAATGCAGTTTGTTTGGTGTGGTGTCATTTCATAAACATATATCTTGAATTTTGAGTGCTTCAGGTCTTTCATGGCTGTTGCAGCCAGCGGTGAGCAGCAGCAGGGTGGAGTATTAATGCAGGATTGCTTTTACTTCCTCTTTTTACTCCATGTGACGATTGAGATGAATTCCCACAGCTCTCCAGTGGGTAAGCACCATGTTATGTCCACCTCGCAGCGCCCTCACCCCAAACACCACACAACCTCTGTTTACCTCTTATGCACTTAAAGGTACACGAGTTGTCTCATTTTTTATCATGACTAAACGGGCTTTTTGGCTGCTCAAGCTAATGCCAACTCGAGTGTCACGTTGTTTATTTATGTGAGCTCTTGAAAAATTTGCTGTGTGTTAATCCAGATTTGTTATTTGATGACAAATTTAAATAATCAGGGGAACTGAGAGATTGAATGTGATAGGAAATGCACGGTGTTGGCTGCTCCCACAGTGTATTGCCATAATAAATTGCCACAGGAGGTAAACCATGTTTGTATAAGTAGGACATCCATTTATTATAAAAAGGCTGCTGGCTTATTATGTGACTATATTTCACTCTGATGGATATTTGTGGATGGAAACTGGTGTGAATGTGGGTTGCCAGATTAAAAGCTAAGTATCTTGTCCTCAGGTTTTCGCAATTTGTATTTCCCAAAATGTTAAAAATATTCCTTTAAGATGCCAACTAGGGATGTATATATGATAAGGACCAAAACAGTCCAACAGCAAAGAGAATTTGTGCCCTATTATCTTACTTGCTCACCCACTTTTATTTTAATTTCCTTTTTGGTTAATTTGCAGCATGAACAGTATCTTGTATTGATTTGGCTGACTGATTGCATTTCATCTGCCCAACACACACAAAAAAAAACAAAGAGTGTCAGAAGTGATGTGGCTGTGGCAGATGAGACTTAATCTGGAAGATTACTTTTGAGCCTCTCCTTCTACTGTGAACCAGCTGGCCTTGGACTCAAAAATAGTTGTTTATATTTTGGCAGAGAGCCAGATCTGGGACTTCATAGGCAAGCGCTGTTTTTAACTGGGAACAATTATGCTGTTTTCACAGTCTGGTGGTAAAGTTCAACATCCAGGTCCAGAGACTAAACAATAGTCAATTTGTGCAACTTTTTTTTTGAGAAATAAAACCAAGTGGATGATTAACAAACATGAGCTATTTGGGTATTTGCCCATTTTTGTGCTCAGATGGTTCAGAAAACATCTCTTGCTAACACTAAACATCTGCTGCAGTGGATCCAAATCATGTAACATTGAAACTCAGGTATTTTTCATTCCAAACCATTCCCTACAGGTGGTGATTGCACAGATTGCTTGTTTCTCTTTGGCTGAAGGTGTGTTGATCAGTGAAATCAGCTGCCACAGGGTTGTATCTGACTGAACACCTGGTTCATGTAATCTGCTGCACAGAATTGTACTGACACTACAGAACACAATGCTTCTTTTTACAAGGGTTATATAGAAATATAGATAAGATAAAGAGATTACAAATATTTAAAGCCATAAACCCTGAAGATGTATTGAGACAATGCAACACTATACAGAGAGGAAATGATATAGGCCATGTATAGGTACATAAAATTAGTTCTTACTGAAGTGCTGTGGCTTGCAGAAACACACCGTTAAAAGAATCAAATGGTTTACAGCCTAACTTTCTGTTGAATGCACTGCCAACTGTCCCATAGGTTGGAGATCTACAGGACAGAGATACAAAGTAGAAAAAGGTGACACTGTGACAAAGTAGGCTATGTAGAGTAGATACTAGATAAGATACTAGCCTTTAGTTTATGGTAAGATCCAGTAGGCCTATCAAACAGTGTGCACAGAAGAAAGAAACAGCAAACTTTTAAACATAAACTACTGCTGTAAATATATAGTTTATACAATATTCAACAGGTAAAACACAGCTAAGATTTGACAGCTCTGCTGGTAGATTTGCATTGCTAAGGGTAATTCTAACATGGTGACATACTCATTGCAGCAATGCTAACATGTTTACCAGTTATAATGTTTATTAGTGACATACTCATTGCAGCAATGCTAACCAGTTATAATGTTTATTGTGTTCACCTTTTTTATTGTAGTTTAGCACATTAGCATCCTCACATTTGCTAACAGACACTAAACACAAAGTGTTTAAAATAGCAAACAGTTCAAATTTTGATGTAGTGAGGGCGCTAGATGAAAAGCTAGGACATCACCAAAGTATTAGGATTTGAGGGGAATGTTTGTCTCTAATTTCATGACAATTTAACCAGCAGTTGATGAGACAGTTCACTCAGAGCCACCTACCTCATGGTTATAGGACAAAGAAAAGTCATTAGGATTCATCATCTGGTCACATGAATGTTTGTTGAAGATTTCAACAATCCGGCATATAGATGTACCAGAATGCTGGACCGAATCCTTATAACCATACAGTTGCACGTGTGCATTTTTGCCATGGCATGTAAGCATCAAACATTAGTATAGTGCTCAGGAATCAAATCATGAAACTGATACATTTTTTCTCACCATTATATATCTGATTACATGCAGTATATATCATCTCATTGTGTTTCAATGCAATTCATCTTCAGTAGCCTACTTAGTCATCCTGTTTATGCCATTTTACAGGATAATCCCCGAAGCAATCTCATTTTCATAATGCATCACAGGAAGTTGAATGGGCCCAAAATAAAGCCAGAAGTAGTATTTTGATTATTCCATTGTTGTAACTAATGCATGATAAGAAATTGAAAATGGTTGAGATAAACTAGAGCGGTAGAGGTCAACTGAGGCTGTGTCCTCTTCATTTAACAATCATCTATTCCTCTCTTCCCACTCTAACACTTAACTCACTGTGAGCTGACAGCTTGAAGAAGGTTTCTAAATCTCTTTTTTCTCTCTCGGGGCTGTTGGCTGCAGGCCAACCTCACACTTCTATTTCTCTTTACCTGTTGTTTTAATCTGTTCCAAAAGCACCAGGTTGGCTTTGTTATCTTATTTGTGCTGCACCTTTTCCTGTTATTTTAGTGTAGGTAGCTTAATTCAGCTCAAACACATTTTACTTCTGAGAGGAGCTTCTGTTTCTGCTATGACCGTCTCTGCTCAGCTCTCCCTCCATGAGCTGATTCACTAACCTGTGTTTGCAGGGTTTGACGTAAAGCCTGCTTTGCATTCTCCTGTCCAAACACAGGCTTTCGTACAACCTGCATCACTTGTTCAGCTCTAATATGTGCAGCTCTGTGTCTCTTTCTCACTCCTCTTCATTTTTTGCACTTGTCTGTGTGTGTGTGTGTATGTCCTTGACTACTTGCATTCAGCTCAGTACTATCTGACTGGAGGGAAACAAGGACATCAAAGTGGGGGAGTGAGGGCAGATAGCAAAAGACAAACTGTGACCAGTGGACTGGCCACTGTGTGATCCAAATGGGCAGGCTGTGTAGAGCCTCATCCGAGTCTTTCAGAGCTGCCAGACAGGAATGTGTGAGAGAGGAGAGAAGTCTGTCAGGTACAGGGGTTTCTTTATGCGTGACTCACCCTCTCTCTGACTGCCTTGGATGACAGTTTGTGACAACCGTTTTGGTCATGCTGAACCACACAGTACACCTGACTCCAGAGAACATCCAATACAATAGAGTTCCTTATTTGCCATAAAAGTGTGCTGATTTACAGTATGTTTTAAAAGCAGCACCTGACCACACAAGTGTTTTTTTTTTTTTTTTTACTGGCTTTTTATACTTCTGCTCATGCTTAATTTAGGTGGAGCTCTGCTGGGAATGACAGAAAACCACCAAACTCTATGTATTAAAGCTGCAGTAACTACCTTCCCCCTCTAATTTTCGACCATTAAGGGTGACGTGAGAGTCAAAACAATTCAAACAGTATCCCCTCCTCTTCTCCCTCTGTTCCTGACCTGTCTCTGTAACTAGGTCATATGTGGTCACAACAGCCGGAGACAGTTGCGGCAGTCATAATTAGCTCTAGAATATAGAGCCCACGGAGACTGTGGTTTTCGGTGGCATTGCAGCAACACAATGTCAAATTTAAATATTTATATTATGCTAATATTTATATTAGCAATATTTAGCATATTGCTAAAATAAATTTTTGCAATATGCATGCGTATGTCTAACGTTGTTAGTAGCGGATGTATCTGTAGTAACAGAAGCAAATTATACACTGTAACACTGTGTTACAACCAACCCATCTTATGTAAACAATGGCAAGAAGCTGTTTCTTTGGAAATGATCCACATTTTGTTGACCTGTGATGTTATTTTTATTTGCTGCCTTGTTGACAGAAAATAAATTGTTCATTGTTTGGCACAGTGTCTCATGTCACATTCATATATAATTTGACATGTAAGTGGGTACCCACTTTTATCTGTCATATAGATCAATATTATAAAATGCAGTATGGTTGGGAATTATCCTTGTTTAATACAACATAAAATTGTATTGAATTAATTTTTTTGCAACAGTTTATCAGACTTTTCTAGCCAGTGTTACAGTTAATCTTCCCACCCATGGGGTAAGTTGTAACATTGCATCTCCTGTCATTTTCACTGGAATTGTACAAGAACAGTAAGAGCTAGAAATAAAGTTCAAGTGTTCATTTGTAGCAGAGATTTATATGTTGCTTGTGTAAAAACATGATTGTTCCAACTCAGATATTTTTAAAATTATTTCACAAAAACCAAAACGTGTTAGGTTGTAGGTGATGATATGAAAAGGGGTGCTTTGATAGGCGGTCCGATACGTCACTCAGCTACTCAGTCACTACTGTGCACAATCTGCTTGCAAAATGCCAAGATGGCAGCTGGCAGCTGCCGTATTCATGATATTTTGGCTGCATGTCTGCATAATTAAAGCAAGTCATCCATATGTATACACAGTCAATGTCCTAGACTTTGTTGGTTGCAGTGTTGTGACACTTTTGTTTACTTCCTTCACCTTAAGCTGTCTATTCAGGTTGGCATAAGCAGCGTGTCAATTTAAATGGAATGAAACCAACATCCAAATGGTACAAATCAGAACGATATTAGTCACGTTTTGCAGTGCACCCTATGGTGCAGATTGTTAGCTCCAACAGTGAGAGTGAGGGAGATGTCAATCACGTGACAAGCAAAGTAAGTCAAAATACTGTATATATATCATTTAACTTTTTTATCATTTCAAGCTTCAAGAACAGTTACTATATTATTGATCATTGTATGCAGAGGGTAACGGGGTTTTGTCTTTGCTGCATTGTTTTACTCCTCTTTATGTGTGTTTGTGTGTCCCAGCAGATGTTATGGAGGGGAAGAGCGCCATTCTGCTGGGCATGAGTCAGTGGAACTCAAATGACCTGGTGGAGCAGATTGAAACTCTGGGACACATTGAGGACCAGTCGCATGGTACATTCTGCACACACAAATGTATCATCCACTCACACAAACACATGGACACAATGAGGTGTACATGTTGCTTGATCATCCATAATGAAGTTCAGACTGGATAAATGGTGAGAGTTATCCAATGAAAGACGATGATGGAGGCTAGACTGCAAATGAATTGTATTATAGCTTCTATTTAAAGCTGCACTGAGTCATCATTGATCATAAGGGGTCAGAAAGAGCTCAAAACACTCCTGCATTCATCTTTTTCTGATGGCATAGTAGAGAGGCTTCGAGCGATGACATCAGCGAGATGTGTGACCAGCCATAAGTTAGAAAATGACCCAAAATGACTGAGAACTCGTCAAAGTGAAATGTTGTTTTTGTGTTTTAACTTGCGCAAATTAGAAAATAAATAGGTGAATAAGGTTTACTATCCCAAGAAAGAAAGCTGTAAGTTAGCTCAGAGCACAGCTGTTAGCTCTAATGAAGGCCGTAGCTGCCTTCACACTGAAACTACAGGAATAAACAGCAGTTTTAAGGAAAGACTGTGTGTTAAGGCTGTTCATTGAATATGGCTAAGGATCTGTGTTTGACTGTGTGTAGAGTTTCACTTTGGGAATTGGTGACTGGTGACAGAGGATCAGATTGATGGGTTTAGAAAGAAAATGTGTGAAGTTGTTATGCCTATAATTTTACAGAGGACAAGAAAAATAGGGATACAGAGTCTCTTCTTATGATCCAGTGTGATCAATAATATTGATTAAATCCTGTAGTGACAGTTTGTCAGGAGTCAATCTCTTCTTGTTTTCACTGCACTCACCTCTAATATGTTTTACATTAATAATAATAA
>NW_018128180.1:52495-91159 GCF_001952655.1 Monopterus albus | reverse complement strand
TAAATGGGCTTGTTGATGACGTTTCCTCATGGCACAAATGCGGAACAATAGGAACATCCAAGGCTGAAGAGGAAGGGTCTGTTGTGGCAGTGTTGTATCAGACATACCGGCAGAAGATTCAGACCAAACAGTCTTAGCAATGATGATCCCTTTTTTGCTTAAGCACGATACATGATACAGAGAAAGTTTCTTATCAAGAGTAACTCAACTTTCTCTTCCCCCTATGCTTATGTACTCGAGCTTATCTGCTTTTCAGTCATTCCTGTGAAAGCTTACATTCAATTCCAAAACAATCTTCAGGTGTTGCTATTGTCTGTCCTTGTTTTCTGTTTAACTGGCATGACTCATAACTGTCTTAGCTTCCAAAACATCCTCAAAGGAGTGGAGGCCTGATGAAAATAATAACTTTACATAATCTTTGACTGTGGGTTAGTTTCTCTCTACCTAGCTTCATCCTGTGGGAAAGTGCCCTGGCCTTATTTGATATTAACCTGAAACATTTGGCTTGCTTCTGCAGAAATAACAAGGCACTTCATTATTTTAAATGAGCACATATGCGCAACCAGTCTACACAGAGTGAAGCATGTTGGGATATATGAAACTCAGTGACTGAATGAATTATTTCAGCTATATAAACATTGTGTGAATGTCATCCATAGTCTATTCTAGTCATAGAAATCAGTTAGATATACATTTACCACCATAGGGTCATTTACACAAAAACGGCAACAAAAAAAAAACAACCTGGAGAGATGAAAAGATTTGGGAATTCTATCGGTAAGGGCTACACTGAAATTGTCGGACTCCAGAGCTGATTCTCCGGACATTTAGCATCATTGTCACACAACAGCAGCTGCCATTTCTCACTGGAATATGTGTCAGGTTAACTGACAGAGTTGTCTATCTACTGTATCTTGTGCGTCCTCGATTGTTTGGAAATGGGAAATCTATGGGTACAACAAAAACCTGCTTACTTCAAACTGTTTTCAGACACACAATAGCCCTCCAAATAAACTCGTTGGTGTGTTTGCTACTTGAGGTTCATTTCTTGGGAAGTAAACTATGTAAACAGTACAATCCTACAATTTATTCTACAGTACATTGAATGGAGGCTTTCTAGTAGAGGTCATTGCTTGGTGCTATTGTTATTAACGTTGAGCCCACAGTCACAGGTACAGAGCAACATGAGCTTCCTGTTGGAGGCGTGCTTCTGGATACTTAGTACAGTATATGTGTGTAATATTTATGGGCCCTTTAAGCTCTGGTTCACACCATAAACTCCTCAGATGCTGCTTGATCTTTCTCCCTAGTCACTTGCACTATAGTATTAGGAAGGTAGTATAGCCGGCACTCAGCCGGTTTGTCTGAGTTGAAAGGGTCAATGAGAGCTGAGACACTCAGCCAAATAGGAAATGTGTGGGTGGAAAATTCAGAACAATTTGCTAAAAGAGGCTAAAAAGCTCTATATACCTGCACAGGTGTTAGTTCTCAGGCTTACTTTTGTTACCATAGTAATGTCAAAAAGTTTCCTAAATGTGGGTTTAAGGTTTCCTTATCAAAAACTGCTGAGAAAAAGGACCTCATATGTAGTTGTAAACAGTTTGCTGTTTGTGCCTTGGATGAGCATGAATAAACGGAAGCATGTTGTGAGCAGCAGATAAACATAAGGGTAGCAGAGATCTAACATGCAGATTATGTGTTTCAAGCTCACTGCCCCTTCTTCAATGCTCAGTGATGCCTGTGAAAGAGCATATCCTCTGCTAATTTTGGGTTTATTTCTGCACAACTAAACCATCAGTTAAAATAAAATTCCTATGCAAGCTAAGAGGCTCCAATCATTTTCATGTCTGTTTAAGGTTAAACCTTCAGACTAAACCTGACAGGTCTTGCAAATGTGTTGTGAACAGACACACTTGGATACTTATCTAGCCTTTTCTCTTCTTTTTGTCCAGGCTGTTTTCAAATCAGCATGAGTTAATGAGGCAACAAAGAAGTAAATATGTGAACATTTTCTACCACGCTCAATGACCTGAATGTCCTTTGATGTTTAGCGATTTCTCCTAATCTCCTCCTCCTGTTCTTTTTAGTTATATGTTTGGCCTTCCTCACTGCTTTCACTTCAAGGTCCTGAGGACATAACAGTTGCTATTCTCTATTTTTGCTTCATCCCAAGATTGAAAAACTTTTCTTGATTCTTTCTTAGAGAATAGCTTCTCACATTATCCAGTAAATCAATGAACATCTACTGTACATCTCTTTCATTTGTATGTTGTAAGTGGAATCATTCGAGGCAGTTAAACAGACAGATGCTGTGCCTGGTCAGAGCAAGAGAAATATTTGTGAAACAAACAAGACTTGATGGAGAAATATCATATTTCAGCAGGTTTTCATGTTAGTCCTCAGCACAGACTTTGAATCAGGCAATTCTCCTAATGGATTCTTCCTGTGAGAAAGTTACTTAATTAGATTCATTTATCAGCGTCTCTGGTGTGATTATCCAACCACAGTAACTGAATTACACATCACCCAGAGATTTAACTTCACAGCATTTTTGAGAAACAATAATAAAATCTCAGTTTATGCCTTCAGTGATTATAAATCAGTGCTTGGATTTATGCAGACCAATGGTTTTTAATAACATAGTCAAGCTCTAACTCCCACAGCAAGAGATTTGATGCCATTCATGTTTTCTAACCTCTTTGTCACTTTACATCATGGTTTTACAGTATGTATGAAGGTTAACTGAAGCATTTACTTATCAGCATACAGGTATGTGTAAACAAAGGTGCCTATATAAAATCTCATTATGTTTTCTATGTTAGGCATTCTTCCTTAATCAGCCAAGCATGAAAATCTGCTTAAATATCGATCAAAACAATGGGGGACAAAGTATAGCTTTAAATTAGATGATAGCAATAAACAGTCAGAGCCAATTTGACCACATAGGACAAAATTACTGCTAATTACATCTTTTCATTACCAGCTGTGCTTTCTAGTTCCCCTGTCCGACCCATGCTGATAAGCATTGCACTCGTTTTTGGTTTTCGTTTACTGATAAATGGGCCGCTGTCATTGCAAAGGTCAGCTCTGAAGTTTGACAACCCTGGAGAGGATGCTTTTAATCACTGCGGTTCAGTGGGAGTGTAGTCTGGTCATGCATAGATGAAAAGAGCCTCTCATGCAGGGATGCTGTACCGAGTCACGTGGTGGGAACTGATGAAGTGGGCATACCGTGAATATTTTAAAGCACCCACACATACCCCATCAACGGACCACTCACTAAACCACTTGTGAACTTGGGAATGCTTTTAGCAAGTTTGAGCCCCATAATTGTGTTAATAGCAGTTTCTATCAAAATAAATGAAATACCGGTTTATTAAAGAATAAGGTTGATCATTTTTTACATTAACAGTATTAACAATAATCCCCATACAGAGACTAAAGCCAACAATGAATTGCCTCGGCTCACCGTTGATGCCTGTCAGTCTACCAGTTCTGGATTAGCTTATTCATCTGTACCATAGACCTCCACTGTTGAAAACCAGTTAAAACCACATCAGTGAAACACACCACTGTACGTAGTGACATATTTCCTCATTGTGAAACACACGACTCTAATGTTTGTTAAGAATATGGAGAAATCTTGTGCATGGGCCTCTGACTCTTACTTTGCATTCTGTAAAAAGTTATGGCCATTCAAAGTCATTGGGGCAATGTTTTAAAAAAAAATATAAGTGTGTTTTGCAATGAGGAAACATGTCAACCAGTGCAGCAGTGTGTTGTTCATGTTGTAGCTCCAGGAAATGGGATGCATAAACAGAGGTAAGGAGTGGTTTACTTGTGTGTGTGTGTGTGTGTGTTTCTTTTGTGTCTCACTAGACCCTCTAGTGGCTGAAAGGAAATTAGGTAGTGTAGCTTTAAAATACACACTGCAGATACCAATGCTAATTAAATTACTCATATTACAAAGCACACAGCACTGTAACTAAAAAGCATTGCTGATTGAACAGGACCAGAGGGTTATGAAGCTGATAGCTTACTGCTGCCACTGCCATCAGTTACTGTAAATTGTACACACTCTTGGCTCTTGCATGTGAAGTCAGGTCAGAAAAAATGAGAACCTTTGTGCAGCTTTTCTCCATTAATGACGGGCTGTCTGGTAAACACATCAGTGGTGCTTGAAATGGTACATGTACTCAGTGCTCACCGAAAACACTAGCCCTGCTATAGACAACTGGGTTTTTGTTACCTTAAATGAAGAGGTGATGTATAGTACAGTATATGGTGTCTACATGGGTCCAAAGCTGGCATCTACCATAGTGGGAGACGCTGAGCTGACACATTATTAAGGCCGTGTCTGTTTTGTAAAACTGTATGTGGTCCTCAAAACCATCTTTCTTTATCTTTTATAACATATGAAAAAAGTTTGAGTGTGCTGGCTAATATTTGTGAAGCAGGAAAGGCGGCACAGATTAATGTTCCTCCTGTAATATAATCAACATGAAGCTGTGTCTCCATTTCCATTTTAATCACACTGCATGACTGAAGCTGCAAAGCATGGATGCAAACACTAGTAATATTACTTGCATCTGTTTTCCAGAAAACCTATTATCACACACTGAATTCAGCCCTGTGAATGTGTGTTCCACTCAAGACTGTCTGAGATGAGAAAAACAAAGGAGAGCTGGTCCCAGTACACTTTCATGCTCTGAGCATTTTACATGGACTGGACTCATAGTATTAGTATTCTCCGTTTCCCTCTCTCTGTCTCTCATCCTTAAGTGGCAACAAAGTCAGACTTGGAATAGAAACACACCCCAACATGGTGCTGCATACAAGTGTGCAAATGCCTGCTGAAGTTCTGCCTTGTTTTTTGTTCTTTTACATCCTTGTGGGGACACAGAACAAAAGGTCTCCAAGCAACCCCAACCATAGCTGATGAAAGAATGGTGGCTGCAGTTGAGAGCAGAGATGCACAATTGCAATTTTCTTGTCTGACCTTCCAACTCTGATTTTGGCTAATTCTGTCTTTCTAAGAATTGTAACCTTTCTTTTATGAAAAATTAAATAGGTGCAACGGGTAATAGAAACAGAAGAATGTCTGTTACATCAATCCTCCTGAACATGCAGCTGACCTTTAAAAGGTGTGTAATTATTATTTGCTGTCTTTTACCATTATTTGGGTACACTGTATATATACAGTATATAAACATACATTTCAAGTGTAGCCAGTGTAGCCCATGTTGTGTACTATTTGTCAGAGTTTTAGATTGTGTTTTTCCCTTCCCTTGTTTCTCTAGGCTCTGTGCACTTTTTGTTCAACAACAGCTTGCAATGCACAAGTGACAGACACTAGCAGGAACCTTTCTGCCAGATGCACTCCTTTCCAAAGGCTACGTTTTCTCTCTGTGCCTTTTTGTGCATGATATGGACCATCGTGCATGTAAATTTGACCGAGACAGAATTGGATATCTCAGACTGATTGGCCATGACTAGCCGATCAAGATAAAAACCAGCCGATTCCAATCTCCCGTTGGTTTATCAGAGCATCTTTAGTTCAGAGTCTAGATTGGTGATAGAGGTGCAGATTTTCTCTTTGAAATTAAACGTGATAAGAGTCACACTGATGATTTACAGTATGTGACTACAATAATGGGTCTCACGCAAGAGCCAGTCTTACAAACAGATTAGTTCTTAAGTTGTATGTAGATATTTAAGAGAATTTGAGTCATTCACCAATTTTCTCTTATGGCTCAATTTTTCTTTTCAGTACAAAGAACATTCACGAGCAGTCATGACCTGTTTTATGATCTACAGTACAGCTTGATGCAATAAATCCTCCTTCATGAAGGTGGTAAGTTCAGTTCTTTTGGAACAGTTTTAAAGAGGTGTTGGACGCTACAGCCATTTTGGAGGCTGTAGTTTGTGCTGCTGTTGAATTGTATTGTATTATGCTGCATTAGTTTTAACTAGCTGCATGTAATAAACTACAAATTGAGTGTTTAATATATAGTATGGCGCGTATAGTACAGAGTGTACAGTATATATAGCAAACAACACGCTGTAAACACACCATTTACTATTACCTTATAAAGGTAATATAGATGTACACCTGCCACCTTGTGTATTCGCACAGCAGACACACATCAGCATAGCATTCATATGGAGTCCCTCTGGCCATCAATTATAGGTCAGCATTCATCCTGGTTTAGCTCTGTTTTGGGCTCCACCACCCCCTGAGAGACACATCTGCTCTTTAGATGCCAGATGTTCGACAGTGTTCACCAGCTCATCACTAACTTTTCAAGCATGATAGAAAAGTAGTACACAATAGTTTTTTAGACATTTTTTGCTGAAAACATTTGCTTGCTGCAGCCAAAAATGACTCTGATGAGAGCAGTGAAGGTGAACTACAACAACAAAGGTGTGGACCAGGCAGGCATAACCCTGAACAATTACCAGGAAGATGCGATAAAAATCCATAGAGCTCAGGGGAACTGTATGGCGCCAGATCGATGACTTTAGTCTTTGGCACTGAAAAATAAAGCTTGGCATTGAAAACATAACTGTAACTGAAAAAAAAAACAAAACAAAGCTGAAAAGCAAACACTGGCACTTAAGCATTTGTATTGAAAAAATACATTGGCATTACAAAAGTATTAATAATGGAAAAATGACAATCTACTGATTTATAGTTAACATAAGCCTTTTTCAATGCCAAAGATTTTTCTTTCAGTTTCACTTCTCTGTCACTGTTATGGTGTGGAGGGGATGGCTTTGGGGGGTGGGGCCAAGGAGAGTGTGAATTGCATACTCTGGTTGAGGTCCATGAGGAGAGGACCTCCCTCTCCCCTGAGCCACTGTCCACATCAAGGCTTCTGCCAGCCGAGTATGGCCGCATAGTTACTGCAGCAGCTTCCCCAAAGTCAGCTGGAGCTCTCAAACTGCTGTGTGTTTCTCTATGCTCGTGTCTTTACTCACAGAACTGAGCTACGTTAAAGCTCACTTTTAACTAACATTATGCTGGTGTGGCAGAGGTCTGCTGTAGCAAGTGCTCATGTTAGCTACAGGTAGGCTACAGCTAATATAGCATAACATACAACAAAAGCAAAGATGACCATGTACAAAATTTCATAATATAGCAGCACAGAGGTGAATCACAATAAAGCATCTTTGTGTAAAACTAGAGGGAAATTGTTTATATACAGTCGCTGTAACCAGCATCAGCAGTGTACAGCTATTTATCAGAGACTTTCTGTGGGATCTTTCGGGGCTGTCTCCTACAGTGTCCAAGAGTGTGCTGTATGAACATGCTCTGAAGAAAGCAAAATGTGAACAAGTGGAACAGGCCTATGGTTGTAACGAGTAGATATAGCATATAAAGTAAATATAGCCTAATGTATAAAAAAAACACTGAAGTTGGCTTCTGATATGATAGTTAAGGGAGACGTTACAATACAGAGCAGAGCATGTGAGCGGAGCAGAGTGGAGTGGGAGTGAGCGGGGAGCAGGAGCGAAGGGATTTTGGGCGAGGGCAGAGTGGCTTTTTTTAAAAAAGAAGGGAGAGTCGCCCTATGACCCACAAAGTCCAGACCTGAATCCAATTGAGAATCTGTGGAAAGAACTGAAAACTGCTGTTCACAAACGCTCTCCATCCAATCTCACTGAGCTCGAGCTGTTTTGCAAGGAGGAATGGGCAAAAATTTCCGTCTCTCGATGTGCAAAACTGATAGAGACATACCCCAAGCGACTTACAGCTGTAATCGCAGCAAAAGGTGGCGCTACAAAGTATTAACTTAAGGGGGCTGAATAATTTTGCATGCCCAATTTTTCAGTTTTTTTATTTGTTAAAAAAGTTTGACATATCCAATAAATTTCGTTCCACTTCATGATTGTGTCCCACTTGTTGTTGATTCTTCACAAAAAATTACAGTTTTATATCTTTATGTTTGAAGCCTGAAATGTGGCAAAAGGTCGCAAAGTTCAAGGGGGCCGAATACTTTCGCAAGGCACTGTAATATGATTTTTTAAATTTTATCTGTGCCATCTGTGAAGTTGTATTTTATAAAGAGAGTGGTACAGCAGCAGCAACAAGAGAAAAGGAGTGAGAAATTCAAAAGTTTCTTTCTTCACTGCAGGCAAAGGCCCAACCATAACAGGGGGAGAAAAAGGGAACTAGATGGAGCATTTTTTAAAATGATTACATGGATTATGAACCGCTGAGTAAAGGAGAATGTGAAGGGATGCAACACTTCATCAGCAAGGCTCAACCGGGCTAAATCCCTCTGCTATAACACGTTCTGGGACACGCTTATACCACATGGCCTGAAGAGATGGAAGCCAAGCTGTGAGACCTACTGCAAAAAGGTGATGGGCTTCTTCTGTCAGTGGACATTTGGAATTTTCCAGGGGCACATACAGTGGCACCATACCACAGCTCGTAGCTACCAAAAATATGAACGTGTAGTGAAATACTGGAACGTGCAACAACATGTGATACAGGCCATCACTGATAGTGCCAGCAACATGATCAACCTTCTCCCTGGTACTGAAGAGGAGGCCGAGGGTAATGAAGTGGCCGCAGGTGCCAGCAACAGCACTGAATATGATGAAGAGGAGGATGAAGGACCACCTGTGCTCCTGCAGGTCCAGGTGGAAGAGATAGCCACCAGTGTAGAAACTATGATAAATCAGTACTTTACTGTGTTAAATTTATATCTGAGATGCCCCATTCACATGCTTCAGCTGGTGATTAGACATGCCATTAACAAGCATGACAACATTAATAGGCAGTCAGACACCTGGTGAATAGTGTATGCAAAAGTATGAATATCGAGGAAGCTGACAGATTAGGTGTCCGCCCAAAAATTGCTTGTGTCACTCAATGCTGCAGCCAGCTGCAGATGAGTAAGTTAGTCCTCTGTCTGCTCCAAAAAGACCTGTTATGGCGAGGCAAACTCAAGTCTAATGTTGTTAACATCACCCTGAATGAGGTCTGCCAGTGGTGCCAGCACACTGCCAGACCTCACTGACTAAGTGCAGAAGGAGCTGGGCAACCTGGGGATTATCCTCCCTTCTGTCACAAAGTTTCAACTCGCTACGGAAGATACTATACTGATAAGCGTATAATTTTAGCATCAGTGTTAGATCCCCATTTCAAGACAGAATGGATAATCCACAATGAATGTGTATGTAACAGACTCAGGGAGATCCGCTACCTCCTCACTGAAGGAACCAAGGAGCTTAACGCTTCCAGCGGGACACCTGAGACTGACACCCCGTTTGCTGTTGCCTTGAATTCTGAGCCTGAACCAAAAAGAGCTTACCTGCTTGGGTCATGAGCAGCAGCACGTACCTGGAGACACCAAAGATGCGCAAGTTGTCTGATACAGTGATTCCACTCTGGCTTCCTGGCAGCATTAACCAGCTATATACTGTAGCATGTCTCCTTTAGAACTATGAAAATGGACCTCTTGTAAAGGCTTGTTCCTATACAGTAAGTGCTATGTTGAGAAAGTAATTTACAACCCTAAAAAATAATAGGAATCAATGTAGTGACATAATCTGTTATTTTTTGAAAAGTGGTTGTTTCCCTGGAAAAACTATCTGCAGTTAAAATCTCTGATCATCAGGAAAACTTAAAGGTGCAGCTGGACAACTCTCAGTCAGAACCTGTGGAGCAGTTGAGTTGTGATGTCCACTATCCTTTGAGCTTCATCTATTTGTCAGTTCCTTAAAAGCATCTCTGGGTTTCTAACCCCTCCATTATTCCTTCATTCCCTCTTTTGTTCCCCTCAGCTCCTCTGGCCATCCATTTCCACCTGGCTTCTGTGCTCTTTCGCTCCATTGGCATCACATCACCTTATCATGTTCTTTTATTTCCCCTGCTCCATCTTCCTTTATTCCACCAGCCGCAGGCACCTGCAAACACTTTCCCTCCTGAGAGAGGTGAGTTACAGTGTTGGAAACCTCCGCAGCAGAGAGGAATGCCTAGAGCACAAGTGCCCCTGATTTTTTACTGCAGTCTTCTTCTTCATCCTTGCTCAGTGCCTGTGTTCTCAGTCTCCCCCGGATTTCAGGCTCCCCATCTGTTCACTATGCAAACAGTCTTGTATTTATGCTGTGATCTTTTCCTCGCTACCGTTTTTGGTGCTGTATAATGTAGTGAACCTGAAATAGCCACATTACATAAGTGCTCTTTTGTGCATAATTCTGAACTCCATGAATGACAAAAAGTCCAGAGCTTGACTTGGCTGCTTCCTCTTTGTGTGCTGCCAATCTGAGATAGCATTAATTAAAATGGCTACGTCAGTGGAAGCAGACAGTTTGGTAGTGATGACTAAAAGACGAGCTCTGCCAAACAGCTCAGCACAGACCATTTCCTCCCAGAAACGCAAAATATGATGGAAATATCATTCCACATGAAGTGATATGGAGAGAAATATATTAAATGGGAGAATGATTTTCTGTTTTCTGTGAAGCACCACAGCTCTCTTTTTTGCATCCACCCTGTAGCTCTATTCATATACACACAGAACAACTAAATGTAAGGTCTGAGACTGGATTCTGCCTGCCACCTCTTCAGCAAATAAACAAACAAACAAATAAAGAGAAAGATGAAATAATGATAACAACTGACTGATCTGCACTGAGCTCTCTGTGTCAGCAGCATCGTTCTACCTCAGCTCTTATTTTACAGCCCTCTGGCTATAACTGTGCCTTTCTTGATAGGTGCTCTGTCTCCCATGTGTTTGCATTTCTGTGCCTATTTGTATTTATGTGTCTGTGAATATTGTCTATCAGTAGGTGTGTATTTGCATTTGCGTGCAAGTCTGGATTTGTGTGCATACATGTACATTTTTATGACAGGATATGACATCAGAAATGCTATGCGATCACACATTGAGACCAGATAATCACACCCAAATAACGCTGTCTCCGCCTGGAGCTTCGGTGGGGGCGGGGAGAGAGGAGAGGTGAGAAAAGGGGGAGGAGGAGGGAGAGCTCTGCAGTACCACTTAAACTCTTTAACTTAATACACATAATTTAATATGAATGTTCTCAATAGTTACAACTATATGTTAGTGTTTTTTTATACTGTACCATAATTCTGCTACTTGTGCACCCACTGTACAGTATACATTATAAGACATCTGTGGAATATCTGTCCCACCTGGAAGAAGGATTCCTTCCCTGTTTCCCTGTTTTGGGGGAGTTTTCAAACTTACAAATTAAGGGTCTTCTGTGAATCAAAGGATACAGTGGTTCATTTTACAAACTGCAAAGTTGTCTGAGACAAATGTGTGCCCTTGAGGTAAATAAATAAAACTTGGCTTGACTTCCACTTTTGTTTTTCTGCCCATACCAAAACACTGAATGTCAGCCTACTGTTACCTAGCCAATACAGATTGTTTTTCTCTTTCAGTTGGCAAGCTGTGAATATGCTATTCCTTGTTTAAGCTACAGTATATAAGTAATTTATACAAGCTTATATTAAATCCCATTCAGTTAATAAATATGTTTCACGACAGGAACCATTTGTTCATTATTCCTGCTCCCTAGAGTTAGATTTAGTAATGGCACATGTTGGAGATACTTATATGAGCCTGAATCTGCCAGATGCTGATAGTGAAGGCTGGTTCAGCATTACTGAGCTTCTGCTACCTTGCTTCTGTCTATCATGTGTGTGTGTGTGTGGGAGTGTTTGTTGCAGTACAGCGTCTGCAGCATATAGACAGGCAGAAGTTGGGATTGTCAGGGAAAGACTGTGTTTATAAGTGCGTCTGAATGTTTACATGTCCTTAACAGTATATGACTCTCATCACCTCATGGTGTGTGCCAGTGTGGCCTGATATTAACCATGTTATCAGGGCATAAATCTGTTTCCACAGTCACACTAAGGGAAATCGACGTCCTTATGGGGACAAAAACAGGTCCCCAAAACGTAAATCATTGTATATTAGAGTGATGACTTGTCTTAAGGGTAGGGTCAGGTTAGGGTTAGTAGTGGTTATGGATCAGGTTAGGGTAAGTCTCCAGGAAATTAATGTAAGTCAATGCAATGTCCCCTGAAGTTATAGAAACTCAATGTGTGTGTGTGTGGTCAGCAGGCTTGTCATGCAGTGGAGATGGTGGCATCTCCTGGGGGCTTCACACAGTAGGATGCCAGCAGCAGTGAACAGATGGCTGAGTGTGTTAGCATGCATGTGCTTTGCCAGGGGTCAGAGGAGGCTGTTCACCCAGTCAGGAGACACCATTCTCCTGTTGCTCCTTAACAGCACACAACAGGTAGGGTCACAACAGGTTCTTCAGATTTTTACATAATTTCCCATTGTAGTAATCTTATGTCTAACACACCAAAATCCTAAACATCCTTATTATATTTTCTTCTATAAGATCCCTCATTTTTTCAGAATGGCAACTTTTGTCAAATATTACATTATTGTTTTGGTTCTCTCTCGCTAACCAGCAATGCTTCCAACAGCAGCAGGCAGTTGTCTTCCAAGAAAAACCAGTAACAAACTGACTGTAAGCTGCTTCCCCAGCAGTGACAAAAGCAACAAGCTGGTGAACATGGTTTTCTGAGGGGTTGGTGGAGACCAAAACAGAGCTAAGAGGAACGTGAATATTGGACATACACTGATCAGGTGGGCAGAGACACAACAACAGATGAAAGCTAACACTGCTCTGTGTCAGCTGGATGTGTTAGCAGACAACTCTTATAACGTGTTAGCCATATCGCCTTTATATGGTAATATACAGTATGTTGTGTTTACTACTTTCTTGTGCTATGTCCAAGGGGTCAAATATCTGTATTCAGGATTAAATAAAGCAATAGGCCTACAATTAGGGTTGCCAGCTGTCCTGTATTAGATGGGATGTCCCATATACTGGGCTAAGTTGATTTGTCCCACACGGGACAAGTGGTTTGATTTCACACCAGAAAATGTAATGGTAAAACTGAAACCGATTGGCCTCTATGACCTAGAGTAGGTGGTGGCTCCCCTCAAAATGTCTGACACAGTCAGTATGGACCAACTCTAAGAAGAGTTTTGTGCTGGCTTTGAGGAAATACAGAAATTCAGGCAGCATATCACAAAATTCACCAATAAGAACCGGGTGGCAGTTTTCCAAAGCACAAGGAAAGCCATCTTGTTCAGCCTGTTCAGGATTGTCCCATTTGTCCTCAGTGTGCCAGGCTCAGGTGCCTTTGAAGAGAGGGGTTTCTCTCTGATGACCATTAAATGGTCAGACTCAAGATACAGCTACAGCACAGAGCTGATTAAAAATGAACTTCAAATATCTGTGAACTGTGATTTATCATAGAACGACTTCTCTCTGCCTGGCAAAAGGACAAAAGGACAAAAGACTGCTTGAATCAGTCAAGATCAGCAAAACATCTCAAAAAAGTAGTCTTGGTCAGTCATGCACTTCTTTCCCTTTTTTGCATCTGAAATGTCTTTTGTTAGTTAGTTTTGTTGTTGTTGTTGTAACGGTCCAAATTGTGATTTTTTTGACAGTTTATTTTGATGTTAAGCTTATAATGATGCCATAGACTAAGAGCAATATACACATTTAGCCTTTCAAACTGAAAAAAGACATGAATGTACACTGTATATTTACACGTCACTGCACCCACAGCTTTGTGGTACTGTGCCACATTGTGTCCCTTATTTGGTAGGGATGTAATAGTGAAGAAGAAGAATACATGAAATACCTGTGCATAAACATTTCTTTATTTTTTAATGATATTGTCTAACTGCAATTTACCAAACTCAGTTACAGATACTGTGATCATTTTATTGCTGTAGTTTGAGAGAAAAACTTGATCAGAAACTGCTTTTCCTATGACGGTCCACAGCTAGAACAACAAAGTAGCTCAAAATGACAATAACAAGTATCCTCCTCTCTGTTGCCTATGCAACAGTTTGAAGCATTAGAATTTTTCTGATTTTAACTTCTTTTCTATTTGTGAGTTAGCGGCTTTAGTACATTTAGTGTTAGTGAGTGTGGCTTTGGTTTCAGGACTATTACACCCCTATTATTTGGTAGTGAGAGCAGTGAGAAAGATGGTAACCCTAAATACAATAGAAAAAGGTAATAATATTACAGGCTGGTTCACTGTGATTACTACTAATGATTTTGTTTTCATATCATACAGTTATATTAAATATTGTCCCATCCTAGTGTGCTTCATTTCCCATGAAATCATTAATTTCTTCTTGAAACTGTGGCATGTCTTGTTGAATCAAGCTAAAGACTAGGAGGTAAAAGTACATTTCAAGAGGAAGCTGGCGCTGCTGTTTTCTCTGCATCTTCCCAGGAGCACTGATAATTCACAACAATACTGTAGCTCTAACGAGTTTATTCACACTCCAGCAGCCAGGAAACTTTGAGGACATTTTGCATTTTTCTTTTTTTGGCTTCCTGGAAAGATATAAATCTTTAGTTTGGAAGTCTTCCGGATGACTAATACAGTCTTTTACCTCTCACTCTCATCCACCTGCTCTTGTCTTTCTCCCATCTGCTCAATTGAAGATGATAAATGTGTGATGCCCTACGATGGATTGGCGACCTGTCCAGGGTGAGATAAACAGATAATTAAAACTCTGAATGCTGGAGACAAAGAGACACCATTCTGAGTTTTATGGGAAATTTTCTTTTTCGAGTAGTGACACTGACAGAATGACACACGAAGGATCCAGCTACAGATCAATAAATCAGTATTTCATCCCTTCTCATTCCACTCTAGTTGACTTCTCTGGAGAGCCATTTCATCTTCACAGCCCTCTTCCCTGGGTCAGTTTTCTCTTTCTTGTCCTTGTATATAACTTAAGAACTGTCTCAGACTGCAGTATGATAGCAGAAGCACTGATTCACTGTGTCTGCCTGCTGTGACTGGGCTCTAAGCCACTGGAAATGGCCACGCTGTTGATAAACTATGGCGCTGTCAGCTTTCCACACTGTGCTTTCTAGGTTAGGTCATTTGCTGGGACAGAGCTGTGAGCAGAGAGAGAGCTGCCAAATATCACTAAGCTTTTTAAAATATATTGACTCTGACAAGAAGCACAGGAATTGAAAACAGAAAAGCAGAGGGATGGTTAGAATTCATTTGCAGCAGCAGAAATCTGCTGCAGGAGAAAAAACTGGCATTGCCTTATGAAACTGGTACTGCTGGGCTGCGCCGACAGAGTTTGTCAGCTAACACCGACATCAGAAAAATGTCTCACTTATCGTTGAATTCATGTGTGTTGCTCTCCCAAATGATGAGGTGAGTGAAGCTCTGCTATTTCCTCTGATTATCTTTCCTACAAAGCTGATCTCAACTGTTTTCTGCTGATTGGCAGCTAGTATCCATGTGTATGACGGGCTTGTTGTATTAGCTATAGTGAGTGAGTAAGTGATAAATTATTCATCTTATTTGCTATATTCAGTTATCTAACAACAGTTTTATTGTATTTAATTAACAGAATTTCTTTAAAGATGAAGCTACCACTGAATAATTCATAAACATTACGCTCTTTGTGGTGACAGCAGTCAAAATAACATTTGGTGTGATGGTGACATTTCCTGTCCTCCAGAGAAATCATATTTCACTCATTCAGCCACAGGAGTTGTAGTCTGTGAAGCCTGCAGTGAAACTGGTTTCAGATTTCTGCTTTAAGCCAGTGCTCTAACCATCCTAAAACAGAATTGCTTGGATTTGAGTTGAGCATCTCATGCCACATGCAGTTTTGGGGGATTTAGTGTGAGAATGGTCAAATACCAATTTCTTGGAGATTGGTCTCAATTTGTGTGTTTCCTGCCCTCTTAAAATCATTTTATCTGTACAGGTCCCACTGCAGATGCTTAGCAGAACCTAACTGGTTTCACAATTAAGATTGGCACAAAATTACTGGCTTACATACTGTACTGTATGTGTTTGGCATAAAAATGGAGACAAAATAGTGGAAATAAGCACTTACTACATTGTCAAGGTATGGTCCTGGACTTGGTGTGTGACTTCAGACTTGACTTGCCAAAAACAAACACACTTGCCACTTGACATTATTTAGAACAACCTGGGGCCCTGTTCTGACAGACAATGTTATCATACTGATGTTTAGCAGGCAAAATGACTGGTGTTCAGTATCATCTATCATATATTAAACTAGGCCAGTCAGTGGCTTCTATAAAAAGGGAATTTCAGAAACTGCAACAGACAGGTACAGCCACCTGCTTATCAACCAAGGCAGAGTTTTTCTGCTTGCTGTCAGATGTTTTCCCTCTGGAGCAATGTCTGTACACTAAACTACTTTACAAGGTTTTTAGAGGAATTTTACTGCTCTACCTCCCTCTTTCAGGAAAAAAGAAAGAAAACCTCCCTCCATTGATTTCCTGTTACTTTGTGACCAAAATAGTGCAGTGTGCGGAGTCCCTTGTGTGTGTTGAGCTGTTCTAGACGAGCAGGCGGTCGAAGGCAGGCTGTGGGCTGGGAATGGAGTAGAAGGGAGCTGACACTGCGTGAGTCTGTGAGAGCTTCTCATGACAGCCGGTCCCAGATGAGGAGGCCAAATAAACAATGAGTGAGCGAGCAAAGCACAGCCTTTAGCAGAGAGAAAGAAAACAGAAAGAGAGACAGGAATAAGATGACACAGGGTGCAGAGACTTCTGCAGAGGGTAATGAGTTTGGCCAGGTTCCCATGATATGCTGCACTACACAGAGAGAGGGAGGGATGCTTCTAGTCATTACAGTTGGATAAAAAATGTCCCCCATCTCTTCAGCTTTTGTCCCTGGAGATGAATTCTCTTGTTTTTTCAAACAAGCCACAATATAGCTTATATGTGATGTCTATAGATGCTGCAACAGAGAAACAACACGCTCTTACTGATTACTGCTAGTATTGACTTCTGAATCTGCGCCTAAGGGCACCCATCACCCAGTTTGGAGTAGGAATGAAAAGAGATGAAAAGGATTGGAAATATTGACCAGTGTCCATTTGTGCTTCTGTTATTGGTGTATCTGGGTGAAGTGGCTCCTGCAGTGACTCTCTTGTTCCCCCTTTCTCTTTCTGTTTATTTTTCCATTTTTCCTTTCTTCCTGTCACCTCCACCCTTTACTCATCCCATACAGAGGGTCTCTACCAGCTGGGAGGCCCACGCTGTGCCCCTCAAAGCAGCATTGAAGGACTGGAGGACATAGAGGTAGGATTATCACAAACACCCTCTCAGTATATTCACTGGCAGCCAAGAACAGGTACTGTAGAAGTGGTTGGTTATTTGTACAGCACTGCAGCCCCACTTACTTCTCAAATGGCTGCCTCTATTTTTTTCCCTCTCTTTGAGTGTCTCACTTTAAGGGTCTCTTTTCTATCTCAACCCTTTTACAGAAGAAATGTAAGACCCATGTGCTGCTGCTTGTGGTGCACGGGGGAAACATCTTGGACACAGCAGGTGGAGACCCCAGCACAAAGGCTGGCGATGTGGCCACTCTGGCCTCAGTGCTGGAGAAAGTGACACGAGTGCATTTCCAGGCCGCTGCAGAGCATGTGATGATCAAACTGGTGGCATGTCCGGCAGTGTGTGCTGAAGCCTTCTCCCTAGTGTCCAAGTGAGTGCTGTTGCCAGAATACAGTCTCAATGGACTCATAATTGGATCAAACCCAGATTTGATTTAATGCACAGATTTAAGAGAAAAAGCAACTAAACAGCTGGACAAGGGCATCAGGGGTAAGTGAATGGTTTCATGACCATGCAAAGAATATAAATGATATGCTATGACCTTCACAGTCACCAGATTCCAGCCCATTTGAACAATTAAAGGAAATTATGTACCAATATGAAAGCTAGCTTAGCATTAGTTAAAGTGTTACAGAGTTAAGGATGATGGTTAGCTGTATCTTGGTTAGCTACTTTATTAATTCTCTCGATACGACTGGTGAATTGATGAGCTCCAAGGCTCTATATTACTTCATTAGTAACTACGCAGTTCCTGAAGAAACCATGAGTCGCGTCTGATGTTGCATCTGTTTGGCCTTAGCCAGGACCAAACTCTGCACCTTCTGATCATGTGACTGTGTGTTAGCCACAGAGACAACTGAACCGAAAACATCTCAGGTTTATACAAGTAGCAGCGTAACAACATACTCTACTGTTTCACACCAGCTGTATAACACATGCTTTTTAGAAATAACTATGTCTTCTATATTCTATGACGAGTCCAAGTGGACATTTTTCATTTGAGGTGTGTAAGCTGAAAACCGAGCAATCTCAGAAATAAAGAACATCCACATGGGCAGTGCTATGACAAGTCAGAAGATTTGCTGTGGTAGTGGCCTGGCATTAAAGTGCATACCGCTTAAACACATTGTCCACGGTTAAATTCCAGCTGTAGACCTTTGTTTCATGTCATGTTTACTGGCTCTTCACTACTAATTGACAAATAAAGAAAAAAACCATAAGATCACCTTTGTTGTGAAGAAGGCCTGTTATATGTCTCAAACCGATTGTGGAGGTCTTTTGTGGAATCTCGCTTGGCTGTTGTGACATAAGATGGCAATCCAGTCCACTCCAGGATGCATAAAATGGCAAAGTGTAAATTGGACCATTAGCTTCATTAAGCCTTGTATCAAGTCTAGGTGCCATTGTACCTCCTTTAATTTGTTTTTATGATTTTATTTCACATAATTTCAGTATTAATGTTCTGCCTCTGTGTTGTTTTTTAATCCTCTCTGTTTTCGATAAACTTTAATTACCATTAAGAAGCAATGAATAAACACGAGGCTTTACCGTTTAGAGAAGCATTTGAGGAATCTGCCCAGTATGAATGCATGCATGCCTGGTTGGCTAAAGTGGTGAAGGTTAAGAGAAAATAATGAGGAAATATACTGACTTAAGACCCCTGAACAGATGCGATCTTAATTAGCATGCTGATGACATTTCTCAGCCCCAGCAAGCATGTGGCCATGTGGAATATATAACTCCTAACCTTTTCAGTGCTGCTGCTTTAATTTAATTCTACACTTACATCCTGCAGGCGGCTCCTTAGTGACAAAATGAGCGCATAAATGACAGTTTGAACTCTGCAAGGGATGTGTGCAGTGATTCGTTTGTTTAGGTACTTTGTATTCAGGTTTCATTTTTGCTATCAATTTTAGAAAGAATGTTAATTGTGGATGTCTTAGTAGTAGCTCAGTGATGAACAGCAGTCGGTAGATGAGAGCTCCCTTATGATAGATTATACAGTATTATGTCCTTGAAAACTCACAGTTCTTTGTAGTCTTAGGCTTGAAATACAGGTGGTGTTTGTTCTTTTTTAATCTCATCTGCTGCCTTTTCAGAGAGCTGCTTAAGCGTGATTTCATTTCACATTTAGTGTCACATGTTCCACTGGTCAAGGGTTTTGTCTTTGACAGCATCACTTAGTTTTAGCTGCTTTCCAGTTATACACTGAGGATGTTTTTGTCTGAGATGTCACCAGTCACCGTAGCTGAGAGAATGTCTTTGGCAGTCAAGTCGAGGCTTCTCTCTGGATTTGTTATTGATATTAGCAGGAGTGAGGCAGTGACTGGGAGCAAGACAAATATAAAGACACTGCTTGCTGTACAGTAGTCGCTCAATGTCTGCTTGGCTTTCACCATATCCAGAGATAAACTATTATGAAGAGCAACTTCCCATGGAAATCAAATGCCTATTCTTGTATGTAAACACATACACAGTTTACATTCATGCATGTTTGAAATTTAGAAAACAGCATGTCACAAAAAAACTAAGTGCTCTTATTAGGAAATAAATAAATTAACAAATGATTTAATACATCTTCAGCTGAAGAAAGAGATAGAATTATTCATTGAAATTATGAGACTGTACCATTTGTTTGTCTCTCACTGAAAACTAATAGCATCTTTCCTGTTGTTTATTTATCTATCTTAAAATGTATTATTTAATCATTTTATATTTCAATTTTTTAATAATGTAAAAATATTTCCAATATAACCTGACTGCCATTGAATTTTTGATGTGGATATTGACATTTTGTAGTTTTTAAATATTCACAAATGATAAACCAGTTGGTAGTACTGTTATTTTTTAAATGATAGAGATATAACATAAACAACAATCTTGAACGATTTCTTTTTTATAGAACTTGTCCATACTACATAATACGTAGGACATTTTATAGTTGACAAATCAATTTGTCATGGTGGCTCAATTTGTCAAAGCTTTTTTGGCATTTTGGTAATGTCACTTATCAGCATCCATATACATCTACAGTATAGAGCATATACCTGCAGGACAGTATATACCCGCAGGATGCTGCAGTAGTAATGGCCAATATACTGGTCTAGTCCTAATCTCTGTACTAGATGAGATCCAGTATGGAGAACCAAAATCACTCCAGCTCCTTGACATACTCTGACAATATGTGCAGTCAGTGGGAATTCATAAACACCCACACAGTAACAAACGACACTTACTCAACTACACTTTTGTCAGTTAACAGTTTGCTCTAATGACAGTGTTGGACTTGTGGGTGTGTGGAGCCTCATTTAGTTGCATGCCAGCATCAACATCAGAGGAATAGGCAGCCACACGGGAAGAAATTACTGCTGTGTGGGTAATTTACGCTCGTTCTTGGTAACAGCTTGGCTGAAAATCACACCACAGAATAGAGGTGGCAAAACCTCTTAGCACCTTCAAGACAAACTTTCACATAAACAAATCACTTTGGACTCAGAAAATTCTTTATATGCTGTAGCACGTCCCCATAAAAAAATGAACATTGTTCAGCTTATGTTGCCGTCATTGCCACAGGTGTTGAAGGCCTGCTGTGCTCTGAGTGGTTCTGAGTGCTCATTATTAGCTCTGCCTGTTAATGAATGTACCTGGCAGTGCTGGCTAGGAACTGGGTGTCAACACAACAGACACATGTAATCCATAAGCACACTCTCACAAATACATCGCACACAAAACAGTTGGACAGCAGCACTGAATGTGTATTATTGTACCATAACATGTCCAATTAACAGAGACAGTGAAGAGGCTCCCAGCCCTAACATATCGCCTCTGTCATGGTTTCAAGAAAAAGAAACATTTCAAGTATTAAAACCTTCCTCTGAGCAACAGGAGAGAAAAATAACATGGATTCAGTAGATTCAGTGTCATTGCACTAGACCAGTTTTCTATCTAGGGAAAAGAGGAAAGGCCACTTGTCCATGTGGACAGTGACTGACCTCAGTTCAAGGAGATAGAGAGTCATTATTCAGGCCATTTACAGTTGGGGACATGCCGCTACTATTTCCGGGCCTAATGAAGAATACTCTGCAGCAGGCCACTGCTGTTCATTTTAATTGTAGAAACGCTGTGCAGCACTAAGCCAACCATTAAGACAGCAATTAAGCAGGAATCTGACAGACTTAAGAATTTTCATTTTGACATTCTATGGCAAGAGGAAAGAGAGTTGTGGGGAGGCAATAATAGCGTCTATCTCAAGATTATGCTGTGTGAGATGAGACCAATTCAAGGTTTAATCGGCTCACTTCTCCCTGCTTTTGCTAATGGATCTCTTCATCATTCATTACCATGAAACTTTGAGTAGATCTGCAGTACATCTCTCAGTATAGAATAGTATAATTACCCTGCCTTTTAGATGTCATTGAATGAGTCTCTGACAGGGCTTCTTGGAAAAATGAACATGGTAATCAGAGGCAAAGTTATAAAGCTCTCTTGGGTCAAAGATGAAGGATAACCTTGCAGCTAATCCCAAATCAACTGATGACCATAACAAGCAGCAAATGAGGCCTTTATGTAAGCGAGTCTTCAAAGGTGTGTACTTTGGTGACAACGCATTAAGATCTCTGTTAATACAGGACAGAGAGACGGGAACTGGGCTGCTCATGAGTGAATGACTCATACCTTGTAATAACAGAGGCAGATTCATCACTGCAACACGAGGCATGCTTCTCTTACTTTCAGTGGCCTGTTAATGCTCTTCTTTCAGCAGAAAGCCTTCCAAGTAGCATATTTGAATCATCTGCTATCTCTGTTGATTGATGTCAAGTTTGTCATCCCTGTAACCTGTTAGAAGACATTTTGATGAACGTGTGCTCTTAATTAAGAATCTAACCACACAGCCATACTGCACTATAAAATCCAGACTGTAGAACACCATCTGTCTCCAACAACAAATCTAACGTTTCTGCTCTGTCAACATTGTAAGGCTGATAACGCAGCCACTATTGTACCTTACTGATCATCAGAATTTTAAAGTTAATTAACATTAGCACTGTTAATATTCATTTTATCCATTAAATGCAGGTGGTATTTGGACAGTTTGGTTGAGCACAGGTGTATACGGTATACAAAGATGCTTTTGAGCAGCTCATAATTAATGGAATGACTTGCAGCCCCTGAAGACATTATACTCTCAACCTGCCTCAGCAAATAAACTAGAGAACAGTTTGGCTCATACACACAAATGTGCAGACACACATCATTTGTGCACATTCTTTTGAATGTAAAGCAGTGGCTGCTCTGTGGCAATAATACTAACAAGCACGTCCATAATTAAGTAATTATGCATGCAAATAACAAGGGATTTACCTGACATTTGTTGAACAGTGCAGCAGGTTTTAAACCTCTGTTCCTGCCCTGTGACATGTGAACCCTGTTCAGAGGTAGCATTCTGTTTGGAATATTAGAGGGTTTTTTTTCCAGCTTTGAGTGAACAAGAGTGTGTTTTTGGCAGTGTGTGTGCAGCAGTTGTTAACAAGATCAAGGCTGGGTGACTACACCACTTGCCCCAAAGCTTCAATGGAACTGTGCTGGGATGTGGGGGTTTCTCATTTCAGTGTCAAAATTCAATAAGACACCTGATAAAGAAGTCATCATGAGGTGACGCAGTGCAATATGTTGCCATATTGGTCCTTGAATCACCTGAGCTGTACATTTCACATAGCAGCTTCTGTAGGAGGAGTGACACTGTTGTCGTGCAAATAACTGTGCAGTACCATTCCAGTGACACAGAATATATTACAGCGGCTTCATCTTTTGTCTGCTTTCTTTTAAATCTGCACTGGGCAGCTCAAAGAGTGGAATCTATCTCAGAAAGCTGCCTTTGAGAACACACAACATTGCAGTTTCACACCACCACTGTGGCAAAGTGGCTATTTTGCTAGTGAGGAGCAGATTTTTCTCTGCCTTCATTCAGTAATTTTGTGACTCAGTGTGAAGTTAGAATATGTGTTGTACTTCTTTGAACATTTCAAAAAAGCTTTTCTTTGAGCTCTATTTGCTTATTTACCTCCCACATTCACACATTTCATGGAGTTTAACCAGCTATAATTTGATTAAGGCCTTACACCAAGGCAGGGCCCATGTAAACAATATTATCCTTCTATATTAATATTTTTATTTTTGCGGTTGTTTTTTATTTTTGAGAAGAGGTGCTATCACATAGGCAGAAGTAAAGCTATGCTAAGCTAGCCATCCCTCCAGACTGCATATAAGGGATTTTCTGACTTTGGTTCAATATTTTCTACTCAGCTTCTAATTGAGTGTGAATGTTGTCAGTTTGTTCGGCAGGGAATTGTCCTCGAGTTGTCTGAGGGCTTTGAGTAAATGTTTGCCTTTTGTACCCACAACATATTGCAAAGACTTTAATGTCTAAAATTCTTTAGGACTCTGTGGGTTAAAGAATCTTTTGCTAATAGGCCTAAGGTCCCATTGGAATTTGTACGTAGGTGTTCCCCTTGCGGTTGCAAAATGAGCCCCCTGTAGGCACTGAAAGATTGTTTAGGAGTAAATCTACCTTTGTCCCTCCAAAACATAGAAATGCTTCATTGGATTTCTATTGTTATTAGTGGAGAGAGATGTTTTACAAGGTCTTAATAAGAAAAGAGAACATAAAGCTTAAAACAATTTGTCTCAAGATCAAAGATAAGCTTCAAAATAATTTTAAAACAGACAAAAATCTGGTAAAGGCGACTCAATAGTGGGATGTTTTATAAAAAACTTGATTCAGATCCAGGTATTTAAAAAGACTTCGTAATATCTTGTCAAGTTATGGTGAAAGTGGTGATATCACCCAAAGAGAATTTGATTTTATGAAAGTGGATCATACCAGTTATTTTTGTACTGCCTCAAATACATAATATTTGGAAAAGCCAAGTGGTAGACCTAGAATAGCTGTTACTGGCTGTTTTACAGAGAAAATATCAACTGTTGCCGACAGTCTTTTGAAACATTATGTCATTTCATTACCTTCTTATGTAAAATATGAGCAAAATGTAACTTTACTGATGTGTCACTCCTTTTCTCATTCGCACTCTAGTAAAAAAAATTCAGTGTAAGAGGCATCATTACTTGCAATACAAAAATGTATGATTAAATGTCCTTGTGGTTTGGCCTGTATTGGAAAAACCACAGGAGAGATTAATAACATCCTTTAGAAGATTTTCACTTTCAATACTTTGTTGCCTAAAGGCTTAAATTGAGATTTTGATCTAAAACCTTTTTTGTAGTATAGTAAATATTTGGCATACTATTTATGTTTTGGCCAATTGTTGTCCAAGTGGGATTATAGACTAATAACTTTTTAGAAATAGAAATTCTCTCCTGTTTGTCATGTTTTGTCTTGTTGTAATTGTTTTTACGTTTGATTTTTTTGTTTTTCTTTTTCACATTGTGTTTACCTGTTTGATTGCTCCCCCCATGTTGACGTCTCCTCCTTTAGCGTGGAATTGTTTTTATTTTAATTCTGTCCTGATTGATCCTTTTTAGAAGCTGACTGTCTTCAAATTAGTCAGACTGAAAACACCTGAGTGGTGTCTTAGCAGGTGCACATAAAAATGTGCCTTTCATTGTGGTGTCTGTTTGACAATGCCTGATGAAGATCCTGTATAGATCAAAATGTTGCTGCTACTACTGAATTAAATTATTGGGAGCTCAATACAGTGTGTAAATTTTTATTTTGTTTTTTTTTGCCTTTAAGCTGTTGTTTGTTCAGCAGCTGTGTATGCTTTTTTTGGCCTGCATGGGTTTTCTCTGGGTGCTCTGGCTTCCTCCCTAGCCCAGAGACATGCAGGTTAGTTTGACTGGTGACTCTAAATTGCCCATAGATGTGAATGTGAGTGGGCCATATGCTGTACAGACTGTGAAGTTGGGACTGCAAATGTTAGGAGCAAATTGGAGTGTGTGACACATGTAAACAGGAAAATACTGAGTTCACATAGTTGGTCTTTTTATAGGGTTTGTTGACCATAACAGAAAATACTGGATAATGCCAGCCTTGTTCTTTAACAGTTCTTAAAGACATTGTTGGAAGGCAACACCAAACATGGTCACAAATTGATTTCTGTATTGTCTGATTGAACAGAGATTAAACTAGTATTGATCAGGTAATCTAAGCTAAGCAGCTGTGTACTTCACAGAATGTTGCATCTACATTTTTGTGTGAATGCAACATTAATGCTGGTAGTCCTTTATACTCGCACAAAGAGGTTGTGCCCTTCATGTGTAGTGATGTGTCCACAGTTACTGACATATTGGTGCAGCAGTTCTGCTTCCTTTTGTAATCGGAGCATTTGATGGATGATGATGGGGTTGGCCCTGCTGCTGCTCACATCTTTTACCATTTCCCTACCCTGTCACACCAGGAGACAAGTTTGGTCTGTGTGTAGACTGTCACTGTGACACACAGGCAAACCACATACACAAACCTTCAAGTCTACACAGCAGAAAGACAGCCTATGTTCTCATTGTTGTTACCTTGTTTGTGTTTTATTCCTTTTTGATAGTGTCCTTTTTGCTCTTATCTTGTGTAAACACACATTCTACCACTGTGGAAGAGAGTAGCCTCAAATTGGAGCACAGAGTTATGAACTGATTAGATAAGACATTAGTAGATGTAGGATGGTCAAGGGGAAGTGTCACTAAAAGAGCATCAGGATCTTTTTCTTTCTAGACTTGATTTACTTTGACATTACTATGAATTAGAATCTGGTGGTTTTACTAAGGAAACACCAAACAAAAGGCAAAGTGGTGATGTGCTGTACAGTAATGTATTTTGTTTCTTCACACCTTCATTCATCCATCCTCCCTCTTTACTTGCCGGCTTCCTTTCTACCTACTTCACATTTTTGCAGTCTGAACCCATACAGCTATGATGAGAGCTGTGTGTCTAGCAGTGTGGACCACCTGCCGCTGGCTGCCCTCCCTCTCCTGGCTATTGTCTCCCCACGCTACCAGGACGCTGTAGCAACCGTGATTGCCCAAGCCAACCAGGTCTACCGCAGCTTCCTTCAGTCAGAGGATGGCCAGGGATTCACTGGCCAGGTCTGTTATGCCTTCTTCTGTTTGGAGAGGAGAGGAAAAGAGGGGAGAAGATAGGACTCATTCCCTAGTGTCTCATTGTTCAGTCAGAAGCCAGTGACTGCTTTAGAGTGTGCTGTGTAATCTGTGAAAACCCTCAGAGGACTCCAGATCTCTATTGTTAAGTGAACCACATTTCACCCTCTTGTACATAACAGCTACTAGGCTCTTACTAATTTCTTGTTCATTTCTAATGAGGTAATGTTCTGTGAAAGGCTGTTCACAATTATGTTCAATTTGACAACATTACATTCAGGCTCTGAAACACGACTTCTTTGCTTAGCTTAAACTTATTAATTATTCTCAGTGTAATTAAAAAGTCAGTAATGACAGTGTCCAAAGCATAATTGCTGTTTTCCTGCTATTAATAATTTTTTTTAAATGAACTATTATACTTTATAGGATGGAATTGGGATACACTGAGTGTCATATGTGTCCCAGCAGAATATGTTGTTTTCATTTTTTATCCCATTCATACACCTCTCTAAGTGTTCAGTATGTGGAGGTCATCCAAATTCCATATTTTCTGAGCAGGTATGCCTGATGGGCGACTGTGTGGGAGGTGTACTGTGCTTTGATGCTTTGTGCTTCAGCAACCAGCAGAGGCCTGGCAGCCCCAACAGCAGCAGCAGGAACAACAGTACTGAGAGCCTGAAGGTAGGAGCTCAGTGCTACAGTGATACCATGATGATGCACAAGGCTGTAGATGGCCTGGGAGACTATTAACAGCTGGGGAAACAATATTTTAGTAGTGATACTGTACCTGATTAGGAGATCTCTGCGAATGATCAAGATTACATGCCTGTTTTATACCTTGTCTTCATCAGGGAAGTTAATTACTACAAGCATATGTGCACAGGTGGCAGTGTCCTTGGCACAACTCCCTGTCCTCCCTAGTCACAAACAGAGACTCTCATGCACCAAATTCCCCTCTGCTATGCCTATTCTCTGCCAGGTATTCACTACAATGCTTCTATCAACACTTTTAGAAGTGGGACTGTACACAGGTGTCAGTGTGGCTAGGCGATCTAAAGAATCCTATATAAATGTTGTAAATCAAAGTGTTTATCACCATTTGTTTCAGTGGGTATCTGAGTCTTTTTGAGAATCATTGTAAAGACTTTCTGTGGTCATTTTGTTGCATGATGCCCACTTTCTGCCTACTACTCCCTTCCTTTCTCATTTTCCCCTTCTATTCACTCTTTGCCTACCACACTTAACTGCTCACTTGGGAAAATGTACGGTCTTCTATCTGATTATATGTAATTTCCTGGTGCAGCCACTGCTCTGAGTTTATGGGGCTTTAGGGTAAGTTATGCATTCTCCTCCTTCCTCTCAGGAAAACTCAGGCCTGCTGGGGGAGTCCAGCCCGGGTCTGAGTTCTAGCAAGAGGCTGAGCAAGAGCAACATCGACATTTCTGCCCCTAGCGAGGGCCACGGCCAGGGCAGGTCATTGCTCAACCGTAAGCAGAGCGACTCGTATGACGGAGACACCTCGTCTACTGGCCAGCACACCTTTTTTCCCAGGTGGAGCAGCATATTAACATACCCACAAACGGGCATATACATTTGTCTACCATAAAGTATTGCGAATATTTATTCATTTGATATATTTGTGTATTTGTGTTGTGTCATTGTGGGCAATTTCAAATCAATGAGCAGCACTGACGGCCATATAGGGTTATAGTGGCTAATTACACTAGATCACTTTTTTAAAGATTTACTGTCCTATATTAGCCAAAATGAGATATCTATGACTGGTTTCTTATTGATTTTTTTTTAGTCAATTTCAAGATGGTTTAATATCACATTATATATTACTGTCACTTTCATTAATATATTCAATACTGTATATGTATATCAATTGTATTTTATTCATAGCACAGGCAGTATGACTGTATATATCATGAGACAGTAAGCATTTACCTACAGGTACAAGTTTCTGATACGCTGTTAATATTGAGATAACTATCCATTTAATATCTCTGGATAAATCGGATCATTGTAGGTAATGATGAAAAAAAAATCTATAAGTAGGACTTATATGTAGTAGTATGCTTATATCAGATTTTCATATATGATTGTCCATTCTTACTATGCTGGATTACTGTAGCCAAAAGAGACATTCCACTCACATTTTTAAGTAGATTGCTTTTAGAAAATGTTTTGTAGCACAATGACAGTGGTGTCCTAATGATTAGAGAAGTGAGTGTGTGGCCCAGTCCCTTTTCTTCTCGGAATTTCCAACAACTTGTCGCATTAACTGTCGATGATGCATAGATTTCAACCGCTACTTGTTGTAACTGCGTTTTGAGGGTTCTCTTGAAAAGCACTCAAAAATGAGGGGTAGGGGTAAAAAATAGCTAATTGGATTGGGCCCTAGTGTTCCCTGTCACTCGATTTAATTGGTACAGCACATATTTGTATTGAATATCATGCCGTTGTGTGTGCTGCCTGACAACGCCTCTATTCACTCGTTAAGGCTGACAGCCTGTGGTGACGTGTACGGCCCCACCTGAACTTACAAACCACCATCACCACAGCTGACCCCCACTTCTTATGCTCTTCATCTTGCTAAAAATGCCTCACCCTACAGAGTTTACAAGCTAGTGCTGGTTATAGCTCTGTGTTTTTTGTTTGTCAGGACTTTTCTTCAAAGCAGCTTGACTGTTCTTGTTGGGATTAGCAACAACATCCTCACTTGATAGGTCACCTGCCCACAGAGTGCTGATTTGTTCTGTGTGATTGCTCTTATGTGAGGTTGGTTGATTCCTTTTAGTTGTGCTAATGGTGCTGACTGCTATGACTCTGCAAAGAAGGCTTCCATCTGCCCCTGTCCCCAGGAGTGTTGCTCCAGCATTCAACCCATAATGGCAAGTTGTATTTGTAGAAAGAGTGCTGGAAACAACTGTCATCGCAGTTGCCCTAGAGTGGCCCACCCCACAGCTAGCAATGTAAGCATCACTGTTTTGTGTGCTTTTATTTTGATAGCCAGCCATATACGTACATGAGAGAAGAAAACGTTCCAGGGGTGATGTATCTCTAAGTCAGTGGTAACCGACATGTTTGATAAATTGGGGTTTTATCTGTTGCATGAAAGGGTCAAGTGGCAAAATACTTTCTATGACAATTGGCTTTGACCTGTAGCAGCCAAGAAAAATACACTGATCATCAGAAACAAGTATGAAGTGTTCTGAATTAAAAAGGATACACACCACAGTAAGTGTGAATGTTATGTTTTAACCAAAACTCCCACTGCAATCTAGGAAATATGTTGTATGTTTTTTTTCAGTGTTTTGTATGTATGATAGTGTAAATGCTTCCTATCTGAAAAGGTTTGTTGAATTGGAAGGTCACTGGTCCTTATTTGTATTTAAATAGCACTTGAAAGTGAACAGAGGAGCGCAAATTTTTTAAATTATACTTTACATTTTAATTAATTAAAATATAATTGTGTGAAATAGGCAGATATCATCACTTGATATCGATTGCAGGCCCCCGAATTGAATCAAATTGAAATTGCATCTTGGCATATTTTTAAGTTTCAGCAAACATCAGATCCCTGGCAAAGAGAGTCAATATAGGACTGTATGATTGTATGATGATGAAAGTGGCAATTTACACCACTACTGGTCAGATAAGGTGATGTCAGGATAGAAGGTGGAGGGAGATGTCACAGCCTGGGAAAAGCAGGTGATGAAGAGAAATTGATCTGAAATTAACAGAACACATCAGGGAGAAGAGATCTTCCTCATTACACAAATACCTGCAACTTGGCAATAACACATCAGAGGTGCAGAGTAATATCAGAAACTTTCTTTCATTTTTATCAAACGGCATTTATTTACCACTGATGAATGTATTAGGGGTTCGTGTGACAACCCAGATGTTATACGACAGCCCTCATCCAGGTTTTCCAAGAATGTGTCACCCTGTCTCATCCCTGCCCTTTATCAATGTTTGCAGCTTGACTGCCCTGCCTGCCTTGCTTTGCTGGACTATAAATAGTCTGTCTGTGTCTGTGCCAGCCAGTTTGTGTGAGAGACCAAGCGCTGCGGGTGAATTAAGTTGAGGCGGGGTGGCTGGAGGGCTTATAGCTGCCATGTTAACTGACTTCAAGCAACCAGTGTTCCCATTCCAAATGACATGCTCCACTAGGCTTACACCATCACAGTCACTGAGAGTAGGATCCTATCAAGTCACAATTATGCCACATTGTGTTCATGGCAGTGCACCTCTCACCATTCACTTCTTGTTACACTCCTGATAAAGCCTGAACCTGGTTGTGTGGAGGGTAACCTCTGCTCCTGGATGTGCACTTTATCCCCATATGTCCCAGTGGATATTCCTTTCTCTAGGAGTTTATTACATCTTTTTTCCCAGGCACTCTGTTGTATTTTTCTTCAGTTTATGTTTGTTTGGGATGTGTGTTGACAAAATTTAGCAGAGTAATGTTTAAACTAATGTTAATAAAACAAACATAGGTTTGAGAGGAAACAGACACCTAAGTTGACATAATTGATGGCATTTATACAGGTATTTAGTCTAAAGGGCCTCAGCAGGAGGGGACACAGCTCCTGTGATCCAGTTGATAAACACAGGCTTTCAGGCAGGAGGGGGGTCACACCATCTGGGCCTGGTGCCTTTTATTGTTGTGTAGCAGTGGTCCAGTGTGATTTTGTCCCTGGTGGGACAACTGACATGCTGTTTGTATTTGGGCAGTTTGTGGGTGAGATTTGCTCTGTTAAAATCTCCTAGATCAGTGAGTGGAGAGCTGGGATGTTTCCAGTTCATGTGAATTACCTGGTCAGCCAGGTTGCCGCACAAGCCTGAGGTAGAATGTACAAACCCACCAGGATAAATGAGGAAAACTCTCAATGTGAATTAAACAGTTTGCAGTTAATGAATAGAGTCTCCAAATACTTTACAAGTTTTCCCTAACACTGTGACATCTTTACACCAACCTTTGCTTATGTAGAAGGCTCCTTCTCCTCTCGTTCTCCAACATAACTCTGCTGGAACTCTATCAGCTGTGTTGTGCTGTCCACAGTTGATTCGCTGAGCCACATCTCGATGAAACAGGGCAGCAGAATGTATGAAGTCAGAATTTGTCTGGTTGACAATGTGCAGTTCATCCATTTTGTTGGCTAGGGAGCAGAGATTGATTAGATGGATGGGCAGGAGCTGCATACCATTACCCCACCTGCATAGCTTAACCAGGGCACCCATGTGTCTTGTCCTCCTGTCCCTCTTCCAGGTCCTTAAAGGCAGCAGCAGCAGCTGCTGACTAAAATGTCCATACAACTTTTTCCATCTATAAAAACTGGAGAAAGCAGCAGCAGAGGGTCACAGCTGAGACCAGTTCAGCCATTCAAACAGCCCTAAGCATGATGCAGCTCATGAAGGCTGACTGAAGAGCTGCTCAGTATGAGTCATAGAGGTCTGGTGCTGACAACAACTTCAGAGTGTTAAAACATATCAGCCTACAACTGAATCAGAATAAAACAAAAGCATTGCTCTGTGTCAAGACCAAGACATTTGTCCTTCCAGTTTCAGCATGTACTTACCTGAAGCCACATTTATTGGCTTTTAGCTCATTCTTCATGGTAAATACAGCTTTTAAAGTTCAGTTATCTGTACAGCTCTTTTCATATACAGCACAGTGGTAATTCAAGGTGCACAACATCAGCATAAAAGCTATTGATCGATATAGTAAAATCATCCCAGGACACATACAATAATAATAATGAGAGTAATAAGAAAAATGCAATTAAAAAAACAAATGCACACACACTCAGGCAGACAAGACACTGAATTTTAAGAGTAAAATCTCAGCTTGTCCCAATCTTGAGTAAACAGTTTTAAAATTTCTTTCGAATGTGGAAATGGTAGTGACTGATCTCAGGTCATCTGGCAGTTTGTTTCAGAGACTAGTTCCAAAGTAACTAAAAATTCCGAAAAAGGCCCGGCTCTTATTCTGGGTGCAGTCAGAGGATGACTACTAGCAGACATGAATCATCTGGGTGGACTATAGTCACTGGATAGGTCAGTAACACACTGGGGAACTAAATCATTAAGTACTTTACAGACCAGCAGCAGAAATTTAAAATTAATCCTATGTTGTACTGGGAGCCAATGAAGAGGTTAAATATTTGCATGTCTGTGTAAGGAGTCTGGCTGCTGCATTGTGATTGACCTGTAGTCGTACAGCTCGCTACACATTAATTCAAGGATAACTTTTTTGGAATGTGCTTGACATATGTATGACTCATTTAACTTTGGATATGCTTTTTAATTGATAGTAAGATGATTCTGAATGTGAATATATTGTCCTACAACTAGGACTTGCACTTAGTTGTCCCTGTCTTACTGTTATTCATTCATTCATTCATTCATTCATTTTCTACCGCTTAGTCCCTGAACGGGGTCACAGGGAGGGGCAGGGGTGGGGGAGCCAATCCCGGCCGGCAATCGGGCGAAGGCGAGGCACACCCTGGACAGGTCGCCAATCCATTGCAGGGCTACTGTTATTCAGTTATTGAAAAATGTTGGGCATCCAGCTCTTGATATCATCAATATAGTCCAGGCCAGACCAGTTTGCTTATAGGGCTTAGCTCATCAGAGCACAGAGAGATATCGGTATATGATGGATAAGATACACTATGTGTTTTTAAATGTGTCCACATGAATGCTTGGTATAAGCCAGTTAGCACTGCATTATTATTAAATAAGCCGCTTTCACAAAATCCTCCTGATGGCCTCCAGCCCATTTAATGGCCAGTCATGGCTTACATTGACCATTCTGGTGATAAATTGTTAGATTAAGAATCCAAAGAGTGATGGACCCACTATTCTTCACTGGTATCCCATGGCAACAGATATTCTGCACAAAAGATATGGAGATAAAAATACTTATTCTGTATCCGGTAAATAAAATGTCATATTTTGTGTCTGTTCCTCAGTTTGATGAAAGACAATGTCGAGGTGCGTGGCAGCAGCAGCACCACTCTTATGTTGAACCCTGGGCGATTTGACTTTGAGGTGTCTCAGTGCTATCTGCTGGGTTGTCCGCTGGGCCTCGTGCTGGCCATGAGACGTACTGTACTGCCTGCTGTCCAGGGTAAGAATCACACACACAAAATATACACATACAGTACATCTGCAGAAGCATGTGCTCATGTGCACCTACAGATAACAGAATTTTTTTCCTGTGTGTCTCAGATTGCTGTACTGTTTTCTTTTTCTGTTGCTTGAACTGCAGTGAGCTGGTTTTCTGTTAAAAGACTCATTTTCTTCACCCAGATTTTATCCTTGATTTATCCAGAGGGTGTTGTCTTTGTGCTCCATGGATATAAATACCTATATTTTTTCCTGCTATACTCTTCAATGTAATTTACTACTAACAAGGTCCTCTGCTGGCAAGCACAGCTCAGAATGTTTCCATTTATAGAAATGGGGAGAAAATGCAAATACAGTCCCTTAGAATAATAATAATTAAAAAAAAAAAACCTTAATGATATTTTCACCTGGATTCTTGTATGTTTCTAAATATTGCTTTTCATCTGACTCAGCTACACTACTAACTTCCTTTTCCTAATGCCCATGCCTGTCCATTGTGTTTTCTGACTGTCAGTGAGCCAGCTCCACCCAGCATGCTCTCAGATTTTCAACCTGTTTTACCCTTCGGACCCTTCAGCCTCCAGGCTGGAGCCTCTACTGCAGCCTCTCTTCCATAAGTTACCGCCATTTGCTGTGCCACGCTACCAGCGCTATCCTCTGGGAGATGGACGTTCCATGCTCATAGGTAAGACAGGTGATGTGACACAATTTTTCAGTGTGAGGAGATGCGAGAGCTGCTCCTTCTAGATGTTTCATTGTATCAATTAATGGATGAATAAATAGATGAATTAATCCATGTTCTGGTGCAGTTGCTTAGTATTACTAACCTTTTGGATTTTTGCATTTCAAAGCTGGAGTGAAACCTTTGAAGAATTCTGTTAGGAGGACAGGATTACAGCAGCAGGGATTCTATGCCTTAGTGACTTGAATTTTCACAGGAGATCATGTTATTTGCACAGAGGCAAGATGTACACAGACACCCACTCCCATCTGTGTGAGCTTACCCTGTAGAGATGAAGTTAAATCCTGCCCCCAGAACCTGAAGTTTGAAGTGATTACATTGCATCTTCCCGTGGTGCTGTACCTTTAGCCTGCCACAGCTCCCTGAGAATCAGCTACAGAGAGATGGTAATCTGCTAGTTATGACACAGTTCTGCTGTAATCATCATGAAGGTCTGGTTGTAGACAGAGCTCTTAATGGGCCGTTTTATTTCAAGCATGTTTTAGCCCACTTTTGGGACAAAGAGACTCACTCTAGACAGCAGTTATGACGCATCGCCTTGTTCCCCTGCCTCTCTATCCACCTACCGCACTGAGAGAAATTAGGACAAGGGCCAGTCCCTTGTGCAAACAGTCTGTAATCATGGACCCAATAATGGAGATAAGGCATTATAGTTGGCTGAAAGGCAAACCTTTTCTCAACATGCAGTCATTAGAGGGAATCAAAACACATTTTTCAAATGTGCCATTGTGATACATTACATTTTGTTTTAGTTATCTTGTTTACTAGGAAGCCTGAAGTACAGAATGGAAACAGATTATTTAAACATGGAGAATGCACAGAGAAGCAGCTATTCATATACCATGAAGATGAGGATTCATTAGATAAAAATTACTGTAGACTTGTAGCAACGCTCTTTCATTTCTGTAGGGGATTGGGCAAAAGAATTATCTTAAGCTGCATTCATACAAACACAGTAAATATGTAAATATGGTGACAAATTTATACAATATACAAAATTAAAAGACATGATGATAATTTAAATTCTGTAGGTCAGACTTTCAGGTCCCTTGAACCAAAGATTTGTGCTTCAGACTTTAAAATGACCATACCAAATGTAACAAATACACATTTGGGCAGTATGTGGTTGTTACAGCCCTGATTGAATCCTTTATGACATGTCTAGGATTAGCTTTTCTAATGCCTTACTGACATAGTTAACATGCTGTACAAAAAGTACAGTAGATTAGCTCCATAACATTTTAATTTAATATGGAAATCAGCAAAACATGTTAAATTTTTGTCCCTATACAGATATTTAAAACGATTAGTCATACAAGGGCCAAAATCACAGTACGAATATGATCATTATTGTACAACAGGTAATATTAGTAACAAAGTAACATTTCTGTCACATCTTTAACAGTTTAAATTGAATGCTGCTCTTTTGATGTAAAGGCACAGTCACAGTAGGAAGTGTTTCACTTAATTATCATTTAAATAAATACATAAATCAAATATGTCAATAAAAGCAACACCTAAAAATCTTGCACAACCACAGTAATTGTCAGAGCACCTGTCGTACTCCCTAAGCAACATGTTAATAAGCAGTACAGGAACTAAATGCGTCACTGTGTTTGGGAGCTGGCAGACATTACAAAATCTGACACTGAATTCTCTGTCTAATGATGAAATTGATGAGAAATACCATTAGGAGATTCACTGTAAGAAGCAATAGTGAGCATCTGTGGTGCTCATGGTGGTCATATAGCTAGCTTCCTTGTCTGGAAGGGGCTTACCTAATATGCTTAACTAACCCTAACAGAAGCTGCCATCATGTGTCTGCTGTTTAAACACGGAAGCCACGGGTAGCTGTATTTTGCCCATATTACCCGTGTACCAAACTACTTCTGACACATGAGAGTAGGTAACAGAGTTCTTCTTTACCTGTGTAAACTGGATGTCTAAGCTGTGATTTATTCATTTAATCATGTTGAACCACTCACTGAGTGGGAAGCTCGATGCCTCTAGGAGCCAGTGGTGCTGATACTGGCGATGGAGTGCAATAGCAGACACACAGTGTAGTCTTGCAACCATGCCACATTCTAATTATGGGTATGCATCAAGGTTCCAGTGACTGGGCTATGGATGCTGTCAAATTGTGTGTTAAATTAAAAACCATATACAGGTGCATTGGGGCAGAGGCAGATGTACAAACACACTCACTCTCACAGACACACAGATGAAACAGAGGCACACATCACACATTTTCTGCTCTGTAATATGGTAATTAGTTGTTATGAAGGCATAAAGAGCCAATCAAATCAGGCTCCTATGGGTATGACTTTGTGGCAGAGCTTTTATTATGATGAATGCTGCTAATATAAAAAGAATGAACCCTCTTCCTATTGATTTCCAGCTATGGTTGAATGGGAAACATGATCATCTAAGACAGCAAATGCCCATGGAATCATAGTCATGATCATCAGTATCGATCACATGACTGATGGTGGTTTAATATAAAGACGGTGTGTATTGTTTTGCTTGCCGTGAAATTATTCCCTATTAAAATGCTAGTGTGTGTGGAGGCTGATTGTGTCAAGGACTGGAAGGGAGGGTGGTGAGTTAAGTCTTTCCATCTCTTTTTATTATAAAGACGTTTCAAGGCCACATCTTCCCTCACTTTATGAATTCTCTGTCTGTCCTTCACTGTCATCAGCTGTTTCACCCTTAAATCATAATCTTTGTCTCCAAACTGGTCATTTAATGGGACTGGTAACTTTAGATTTTTGTAAATTTTGTCACCATGTAGCTCCATCTGTCCTGCTAGCCCTAGCACATTTATCAGTACACATCTCTTGAAATTTTGTGTTTCAGAAAGTGTGTCAGTCAGTGGCCCTTTCTTTTTTCTATCTCTCTGCCTTTGTTAGAATAATCAGTCTCTCTCTCTGTATCTCTCTGCTTATTGTGCTGTTAAAGAAAGAGGAATTTTTTGTCTGGTGTGAGTGTGAGACCTCATGGACAGGGGCCTCCGCCAGGCCTTCCCAGCCCCCCCTCACTACACATTTGGGTTTACCAGGTCTATCCTGCCCTTGTTCCTTGGGCAGACCTCCAACAGAGCAGCACTCAGCCAGGGGTTTGTGAGCATCCCCACACCGGCCTGTCACCTCTCACCCTGGACAGCTCCAGAAAAGGATAGAATCCAGACCCTCTTCAGGAGTTTGGTTCCAGAGCCAAGTCTATGTGTGGATGTAAGCCTGACTATATCCAATTGGTACCATTCCACCTCCTTCCCCACCAGAGAGATGACATTCCAGGTACCTAGAGCTAGCCTACACAGCCAGGGATCAACACACCCAGGTACCTGACGTAGCTGGTCGCCCGACTTGCATAGCGCTTGAACCAAATTCCTTTCCCTGCAGGTGGTGGGTCCACATCACTGGGGAGGCTGGGGAACATGGAATCTTATTATGCCATGTTCAAATCCTCCACTGTAGAAGCACCTACTCTGAGTTGTGGCCAGAAGGTCATTGGTGCCTATCAAGGCAGTAACCTGAGAACCCACTGGTGGACACCAGCCGTGAAGAAAACTGTCAATGTGAAGGAGGCGGCTTTCTAGGCTTGGTTGGCCCAGGGCTCTTCTGAAGCAGCTGATAGATACCAGCAGGCCAAAAGGCTTGTGGCTCAGATGGTTGCAGAAGCAAAAACTAGGGTGTGGGGGGAGCTCAGGGAGCCTGTGTAGAAGGACTTTCGGCTGGCCTCAAGGAAGTTCTGGCAAACCATCTGATGGCTCAGAAAGGGAAAGTGGGGCCTGGCCCAGTTTATGTTTGACAGGGGAGGATAACTGCTGACTTGGACTGTGGATATCATCAGGAGGTGGAAGGAGCACTTTGAGGAATTCCTGAACCTGTCTGACATGATCCAAGCAAGGAAAATAAAGTTATGAAAAATAACAAGGAAAGAACAACTGAAAAGTAACTAAAGGAAACTAGAGTTATGAAAAGTAACTAAAGGGAACTAAAGGTATGAAAAGTAAAGCTTATACAGTAACTAGAGCCTATAAGAAACAAATCTTACAAGGGGCAGCATCAGCAATAATGCTGATGTTGTAATAGACCGTTGTGGTGATGAAAGTGTAGGTGGTGACCGAAAGGATAAGATCATGAATACAAGTGGCCAAAATGAGTTTCCTTTGGAGGATTGCCAAACTTAACCTTAGAGATAGGGTGCAGAGCTTGGACACCCACAAGGGGTTTGAAGTAGAACCACTGCTCTTTCACAAAAGGAGCCAGTTGAGGTGAGTCAACCAGCTTACCAGGATGCCTCCAAGGTGCCTCCATTTGGAGGTAGGCAATCCCTGGGTAGACCCAGGACATGCTGGGGAGATTATATATCTAATCTGGCCTGGGAACACCTCGAAATCCAGCCAGAGGAGCTGGAAAACATTGCCGGGGAGAGGGACATCTGGACTACCC
>NW_018128180.1:35762-52447 GCF_001952655.1 Monopterus albus | reverse complement strand
AATGGATGGATGGATGGATGGATAGACGAGAGCCATGCTAATGTTCCAGAGACTGATAGAGAATAATGCTGCTATGAAAGGTGTAGGTCAGGGCTAATTAATAATAACAAACTGTGGTGAATGCATGTCCATGCATGTGAACATGCACTTGCTTTAGTGTCTTAAAAACTTCTGAGCAGATGTAATTGCTGAACTCACTGCAGACGATGTACAATTAATACAATGAATTCAGTTATAAACAACAACTGTCAGTGACTGGCGAAGGCTTTGTGGCAGAGAGTCATGAGACAGAGGTAAAATGCAAATGGCAGCTGCCTTTATTAAGTCTATAATCGGATACACACAAAAAAATTCCCCACCACAAAGCAGCTCATTGCCTTTTATACCAACCTACTGGAGGAAATTAGGTAGAAGAGACCAGGTGTAACCAATATTATAGATAGTCATAAATATTTACATAAACCAACAAATGGAAAGCAAAGACTTAATATTAAAAATACAAAATCCTATAAGTAATTGAATACATTTGCTTCACATAATTACAAAAATCAGCACTGTTTCTGCCTCTACTCCTCTCCCTCCTTACAATGTTTTTCTCCTCCAGCTCTTAAGCAGGTGCTTGGGCATGTCTTACTTTTGGCCCCACACCCTACTAAGGAAATAAAGAAAAGGCAAGTACTGCCATTATTTCTCTTAACAAAGCACAAACTAATAAATATGAATAAGACTGCTAACTGTGAGTAACTGCCGAACAGAGTAGACTAAAGTCACAACACAAGTTTGAATTGTGAATGCTACTGATTTAGATTTTAGATTTCCTTTCTACCTATGTAGGATGGCCAGTCCCCCTCGGCAACACCCAAACACCACCTGCACTCCCAAGAGTAAAAGACTATTCAAAATGTTCAATTATCACAATACAATATCTTCATAAATATCAATGTGCAATTATTCATTTAACATACAATGTGCTATTGCAGTCAACAATGTGTCATGGTAAAGTAACAGAACACCTGGTCCCCATTAAAACATTTTGAATGTGTGTATGTGTATGGATTTGTGTCACAATCAGTTGTCGTCATAATGGTCCAGCAGGTGATTATGGTGTTTAATTAATCACCATACCTGATTCTATCTATCACCAGAGAGAGTGACACGATCTGTATTATCTTTTATTGTCAGTTTCCAATCCATTAATTTATGAAAACCTGCCCCATCTCGTAAAAATCCTTCCAGAGGTTTGATCACTGCATCTCAGAAGGGGATAACTACAGGAGTATACAGAAGCATAAACCCATCTCTCTGTGTCCAAGGCAGTTAGAAAACATAGCCTCTAAAAACCCACAATTTTCTGCCAGCTGCACACTAAAGCAGCTATAACTAATATTTTACAATAACAGTGTATCATGACAATGTGAAAACAGTGTGACAATAGGGTTGAGAATTAGAGAATTAGCTGCAGCTCCCCAAGGCTTTTAGAGTTTTATAGTGAGTTTCACTTCATTGTCCAGCTGTCTGGGTTATAAACTCACTGTTCAACACTCGCAGAGTGCCATTTTCAGCCACAGCAGGCAGCTGTTTTTAGCAAAAAAGCTCTAAAAACCATTTGTACCCTGCCTGCCTACTAGCTAATGACAGAGAGGTACAATTAGCTGGTGAACATACACTAATAGTGACTAGACAGCTGGAATTTTTTTCATCATGAGTTAGAGGAAAAGAAATTGCGCCAAGCAGAGGGAATATTTGCCAGGTGGCCAGAAAAATGAATACTATTGTAACTGTTGGGCATGTGAATAGGAAACCGTTCGATAACGGTTTGCCATATCAAATTAAAATGACATGTCAGTGTTGTGTTCACAGCTTATTTCTGCTATTCACACGTGTCCACAAAAGTTAGGAGTTCAATCAATTAATCAGAGTAAAGAAATGCAGTCAGATTTCAAATATCTACAAGTGTTCTATTAATTGCTTTAATTCCAGTAATTATTATATAAAATGTCAAAATAGTAAAAAAATAATGTATCACACTTTGAGAACCCAAAGTAATACCCAAGGGATTGAACCTAGCCATTATTTTCTTGCATTTTTAATTTTTTTTAATTTAATTTAATACCTTTTATCATTGGGATTTGCTTACATTCTCTTACCGACTAAAGACAGCACCTATTATCCATCCATTATCTATACCACTTATCCTGTAGAGGGTCACAGGGGGATGGAGCCAATCCCAGCTGACATTGGGCAAGGGGTCCACCCTGGACAGATCACCAGTCTATCACAGGGCTGACATGTAGACCGACAACCACACACACTCACACTTACACTCCTACTGGCAATTTAGAGTCACCAGTCAACCTAAGCTGTATGTCTTTGGTCTGTGGGATGAAGCCGGAATACCCAGAGAGAACCCACGCAGGCACAGGGAGAACATGCACATAGAAAGGCCCCCGGTCAGGGAATGAACCCAGAACCTTCTTGTTATAAAGTGACAGTGTTGCACCTATTATGAATTACCTAATAATTGTTCTCATAACTGTAGTTAAAACAAACCTATCAGCCAAACATTATGTGCTGAAATGTTTTGTTCCATCAACAGTCCAAATTCCAAAGATGTTCAGCTTGCAATTAGGTTAAGGCAAGAAAATGTTTGCATTTTAGCAGCTGAAACAATCAAATTATTTCCATTTTACTAGAGTAATTAAACTTGTTACTGCACTGTCGCCAGGTACTTGCTCATTGGAGATTTGTTGAGCTTCTCACTCTATTAGTGTACGATCTAGAGCTTACTATGTAAAGTGCCCTGATATGATTTTTGTTGTTAATTGGTGCTACACAAATAAAACTGAATTTAACTGAAATGAATGAAATAGTTGCAGGTTGATTTGCTGTCAGTTGTCTAATCGTTGCAGCTCAACAGTGCTTCAGACCAATTGTTTTGCCAAGTCCATACTTTGCAGTAAAATTACAAACAAATCCTTATATTGACTAGGATGGCACTGCCAAATATTTTCGCATTTTAAATGATTAACTGAGAATGAACGTAACATTTAAGTTAAAAATTATGCTGTTATTCCTTGTTTTGTGGTTAAATAAATAAATGCAAAGCAATCAAAACAAAAGTCAGGGTTTTAACCTAACTTAAATTAAACCACCCTAAACAACCGTAAAACCAGCAATTTGGATTTTCCCAATCAACAAAATATTTTCTGCTCCTCAAAAGCAGCCCTATTAGATGGAAAGCCATCCAATCTACCATCACTGATATGGATGCAGCATGTGCCAGATTCCATTCCATTCATCATTCAGATGTGGATTGTTCTTTGTGGGGATTCACTAACCATACCTGATTTTCCCTCATGTCTGAAAGTAAGGCTGTTCATCTGTATTCTGGTGCAGATGCTGATCCCTCACAGACAAAAGACGTGGCTGCATCTGACAGTTTATTTATAGCCATTCCAGCAGTCCATGGAGATAGAGTTAATAACTGGCTGCTTTGTGAAGCAAAACAGACTATTCTGGAGGCTAAATTTAATACGTGCACGTGCAAACTGATCACCAGTTACAGATATCGAATGCAGATAGGCACACACACCATCCACAAGTGAAGGTGACATATGTAATGTTAATGTTGTGTTTAGTGTGAGTGGAACTCATTTAAACAGAAAATTGTGTTGAAGGAAACTCACTGGAGAATCTGTTCTTTCCTAAAATGCAGCAGGACCCTCTCTCATAAAAGACCAAACCAGGCATGATGTATTCTGGTTGATATCTTGCAAGCAGGCAAACAGGCTCTCATTATATCTCAGCTCTCTTCAGCCATACAGCTCCCTATTAAAAGGCTTCCCACTGGATTGATACACATTGCAGAGACTGTCCTGCTGTAAAAAATGAATCTGTATATGTTTGTGCCAGCTATCATGACCAGCAATAGCGCATTATACAATAGTTTGGCGACCTCTAGAAAGTGTAATAATTATGACGCACAAAGGGAGAAGTTGGGTGATGTGGTATATAGATACAAAATAGTATATACATACAAATTCTGCATTAGATGGGTGGTTGGGATTGGTTGGTGTTGTATATAAAACACAGGACTTTCCCCCAATGACTAGTGTTCAAATGCAGTATCTTTTTCATTGAGCCAAGTAGGGTTAGTTCCTAAGCCTAACCAAGTACTTCATAATCCTAATGGCATGTTTATGACAGTTTCCATGACAGTGGAGTTCCAGTACACATACTGTCATAATCATGTTTATGACTGTATTATGGTGAAAGTTCATAATACTCGCTGGTACAATGTATGTTGTCATTACTGTTGGTGGAGTTCTTGCAATTCTGCCTGCAAACAGAGGAGCACTATTTCAGGAGATGCTCTTCTGGGTTGTATGAGAGGGAAGGGACAAATGACCATATGGGTCATAAAGGTTGGAGGACATTGATATTACAATAATGGAAGCAAATAAATTGCATGATATAGACGTGGAGTCATCTTGTTTGTGACAAACATATGAGCAGATTACATCCCATTTAGTCGTTTGGTGAAATATACCATGTGTTTCGCAATGTGTGTAGGCTGTTTCCACTGTAGAATACCAGGGCTTGAGTGAGGACCCAAATGCACTCAAAACACAAACATATAGTGGCCAGAGAACAAGACTTCAGTGACAGCAATAGAATGACTACAGGGGAGCAGGACCAGGCATAAACTGACAAATTCAGGTACATATGCTGAATGGAAATGTAACTGACTCAGCAATGAAAAGCAAATGACAAAGGCTGCACAGGAAACATAAAACTAATGCTGGATGGAAAAACACAGCAAAGCAAAAACTAAGATTCATAGTTATAACTCATTCAAAAGCTTCACTTCTGTCGCACCAAAACTGGAAAACTCAAAAACCAGTTTGATTTGTTATTGTATACTGTCTACCTGCCCCTTATTCAGAGTTTTTAATAGAATCCTCAGAATTTCTCTCTGATACAGTGATATAGATGTTGACAATTAATGCCTCAACAATGCATTTATTAGGCAGACACCCTTTCTACCTTTAAGACTTTAGTTTTTGATAAAGGTGTAGTTAACTTTATCTAATACACACAAAGTAACACGGACCTACTAGCAGCAGATGTAAGAACAAATACAGAAAGCAACTCAAGTGCAGGTACAGAAACACAAACTGGGAGCAAGGAACAGAAGACTGACTAGATGAAAAGAAACTGTCTAAAAACCAAAAGTCAATGAGGCAAACTAATGAGGGGAGCTGGGGCTAAGTCCAGACCACAGTCAATGGTCCAGACAGGGAAACAGGCCAGAAAAGTCTTTGTGAAGAGCACGAGACTTGAACCTGCTAAAAGTCCAAAAGAAGAAGTGGCCTTGAATCTTGACATTTGAAACCTACTGACCTGTAACAGAAGTTATACCCCTTGACAAGGGTTCTGCTCTTGTTTCCACTGATTTCTTTCGAGATAGGTTTCAGGAGCTACATCTTGGCAAGGAGGTAGTAATCAGTCAAGTTTCAGGAATAGGCAGGGGAGGGGTGGATGCTCTCAGGGCTGTCACCTGTGATTGACTAAAAGGCATTGTCACATCTGAAGTATAGGGATACATGCACAGTGTGTGAACAGACACACACTGGTTTAGAGATAAAGAGGGAACTTGAGTTGACCTCCAGCAAGTAGGTGCAGATGACACATTTCTGCAAGTTTGCGTTCAGCTTGTTCGACATCTGTTTGATAAACCTTCAGTCTCCATTACTGCACCCATGATTAATGAGCATTGCAGTGTCTGCTCAGCTGAGCAGAGACTACAGACACACACACACACACACACACAGTCTCTGCTCAGCTATGTGTGAGGAGCGTAGCCCTGTCCTCGTGTAAACAAGAACCAACACAGGCAAAAATGCAGTGGTGGAGAAACACTAATATTGGTTTGAAGGTCATGTCTGAGGTCAACATTCATCTCTAGCACACTGTGTAGAACCTGCAGAGGCTCATTCAGAGGCAAGTCTCTTATGTCATAATAGAACCAACATACAAGGCCTAGGTAACAGGATAATAGGGTCTATAGGGTCTGGCTGAAAAAGCTTTTTGAGCCTCTTAATACAGGCAGAAGAGGAAAACGGTGTGGAAGTGCAAAGAATGAGACAGGCTATACTGTATATGCAGGTGTATTGTTCAGCTATGTGAGACAGTACAGTTAGGTAGAAGTTGTATTATATTCGGCCTGAGTCTTTCCGAGTCTCCTTTTGTCCTTACAACATATTCCAGGTTTAATATAAATGAGCTATTGAACTGAGCTAGTAAACACTTGACTTAAATTACTGATCGAGCACATTTGTTCTAGACTCTGCATCTTTTCAGGAATGGGAAGGAGATCCATGATGTCTGGTGAAACTGGCTATCCAGAGAAAATTCTCCTTCTCTTATTATACAGCAAAAATACTGAACAAATAGGAAAGTGTTGCATAGAGATGTGTCGGTGGGAGAGAAGAACCAAACCTGATAAATTATTCTACCTGTCAGCAGAGGCCAAGAGCAAGATGTTTTTCGGAATTTTCAAAGCCAATACATTTTGATTCAACCCCATCAAGAGTAGAACAGTCCCTGTCATTGTACTCCATTTTAGTGCTTGACTATGGTTTTCCTTGATAAAGCACAGTAAGAGTCTATCTTATTAGGCTAAATAATAGCATTTATTTAAAGACTGAGGCCAGTCTGTTGTTGTGTGATCAGAGCATACCCCTCCTTCTTCCCTCTCCATTTGTCCTTGTATTTTTTCTTGTCCTCCTCCCTCCCTAGCGGAAAGTATCCAAGGACATCCAAGCGTGTTTTTGGAAGGTGAGCAAACTCATGGTGACCCAGTTTCACAGCAGTCCCCTGAGACGAAGACTGAGGCAGGAGGAGTAGATGAAGGAGGTCGCAGAGCCAGCGTGACCAGTGTGGAAAGTGAAACGTCAGTTTGCTCCATGGGCCAGCTGGGCAACACCATCACTAACAGTGAGTGGGAGGGAAGGAGGGTAAAGGAAAGACGGTCCTGTCTCATTTATTCAGTAGTGTAAATGTAGAATTGGAGATGAATTCAGGTTTGTAAGGTTTCAGAGCTCTTAGGTTATTCTCAGAGGTCCTTATTCTGTACTTGAAGAAGTACTTGTATCCTTTACTGTAAGTAAAACTTTAAAAAAGTACAAAAGTATGACGAGAAAAATGTACTTAAAGCATTGAAACGTAGGCTAAGCTTGAGGAAGGAGCTGGAGACAGAATTAGCCTTTTCATGGGCAACTGTATGCCCCATACACTGTACAACCCCACAGCACCACTTTTTATTATCAACACACACAAAACTAAGAGCATGATGGCCAAAGCCCCTTACTCCCACCACAACCCCAAGACATGGTGTCTTGGCCAAACTGGCCAGGTCGGCCTCCTTCCTTCCGCTTAGTGTACAGTCTCAGGATGCTGGATTTGGGGTGAAACCCGCCGTGCATTGTGAGGAGCTTCCTTGTCTTGATGACATGCTGTGTGTGTGTGTGTTTGTATGTGGTGGTGGTCTTTAGTTTCCAGTATCTGGTGGGGCTCCAAGAGGCTGGACTATGCTCTGTACTGCCCTGATGTACTGACTGCCTTCCCAACAGTGGCTCTGCCTCATCTTTTCCATGCCTCCTACTGGGAGTCTACTGATGTAGCAGCTTTTGTTCTCCGACAGGTAGGAGAGTAGTGTGTTATGGGGCTTTCAGATAGGATATGGTGGGCGCCACGCTTAGCTATCAAACCCATTCATTTCTGTGTTGTGCAACACAAGAACGTATCTGCACTGTGCTGAGCTTAGCACAGTGCATGGTCACACATACCACCCCTAAGCGCTGTGCTGAAGTTAAATAAAATTCAACTTGGGTGCAGAGTTCTACTATGACACCTCGGCGCGGCCAATTGCAGAGAACCTGACAGACCACAAAGAAAATGGAAGAGAAGCTGACTTTGGCAGACCCACACTTCTTTTTTGCTCCTCCTCCTCATCAATACAACTAAAGCCAGAGCTTTAAATTAACCACCTCCTAGAAAACCTTTTGGTTGCCTAGCAACTGGTGTCCACCATGTGCAACATTTGCATGTGTGCGCCTTCCTCCCCTGTGCTGCGCCCAACCCCTGGGGCAAGCGCAGTGCATACTGCGTCCTATCTGAAAGCCCTTTTACTCTTTTTCCCTAACAGGTTTCACAGAAAAGGAAGAGTACATTATCTAACACCTTCTTTACATTTTCATTTTCTCTTTATTATATGCTAAAATGTTTCAATTGGTATAATACTGTATAAAATAACAAAACCACCACCAAGAAAGCTGTAGGAGGTAGGAAATAAAGATAGTGAACAAGGATGTTCAGTTGGAAACACTACACTACACACTGTGTGTTACTGTAATTATATAATGATAGGATTTTGAAACCTATTTTGGTATCTCAGGCAACATAATTGCCAGAATCAACTGTCCCACTGTGAATATTTTTTATGAACTGGCCTTACCATACAGGAGTTAAGACAGAATATGGAGTAATATACAGGACACAACCATGCAAGGCAAGTTTTAATAGCACATTTGATGCACATAGAAATTTAAAGTGTATTACATAAAATGGAGACAAATAACAGACTAAATGAAAAGAGAGAAACAGACAGAGATAATAAAATAACAGAACAATTGTTTTGCCAGGACAAAAAGTGCCTAATTTTAACTAATGGGAGCATGTAAACTGAATGAAAGGGGTCCAAGGGTTGACCCTTGGGAAACTTCATTTAACACAAAGTAGTTCCTGCTATGTTGGTTAAGACATGACCCAATTAAGGACTGTGCTACAAAGTTCATAGTATGTTAATGCCAGTCCTTTTGTCAGATAAAGCTGTACATGTTGCCCTATGGGTCAGCCACCCTAAAAGCTGTTTTTTAATGCGTTTTGCATGTGCTGTGTCCTTTGTAATTATTTAGGTAGGAACCTTAGTTTAAGGTAGTTTTAAATTCTTCTCTTTTCCATTTTGTTGAACCAAATGTTATTACTTACAGAACAGTTGTTTTCAGTTAGTGATGCCATCTTGCTTCACAAACAACATGGTGCAGTAGAAAGTTGCTGCTTAGCTAGGGCTCCTTCTACACATGTAACACTGAATATGTGATAAGAATTTTGTCAGCAAGTCATCAGAACTGACTGTAACAATTAGAAATAAACAATGTACACCGAGATTTACCCAAATATTTTAGCCACAGATATTATATGAGGTTATGTTCTTCCTTCCTTGATGAGTGATAGTCAAGACAGAGGCATTGTACTGCGCTATAATCTGCAAAAGTCACAAATTAAATGTGTGGGGCTCTTTTTTTTCCGGTTGATTAGAATTTTGACTGTGTTTCCTGCCATCGTCTGCTCCTTTCTGTCTTCTTTGTGAGAAAACACGAGCAGAATAAGGAGAGCCAGGGGGAATTAAGAAGTGCTATTGAAAGCATCAGGAAGCCAGTAAACCTGAAGATCATTATTTTGGTTCAGTGGTTTTCAGCTCCACTCAATGCCGAATCATATTACAGGATTGCCATGGAATTTAAGAGCTGCACAGGAAGCAATTAGTTAAAATTGGGCTAAATAAAACACTTCAGCATATTTAAGCGAATGTCTTTGACTTGTTAGAAACAAGGAGCATCTTGAGGTCCAAGCCACTAAGTGATTAAATCAGGAATGATATACATGGCCTCTTTCAAGGAGTGAGCAGTTATTTTCTTTGAGTACTCCAAATCAACCCTTAGCCCTTAATCTGTGTTAGTATTGCTCTTGTCACAAATGCTTTCCAATAGAATTGTTATGATCCTAAACATAACAACATAACTGCAGATGTAATTTCAAGGCTTCAAATAGTAAACCTTCCACTTTATTATTCTATTATTAGTCTATTCTTTGGCAATGTTCAGAAAATATTCATGTCAAATTAGAGTCATTACTGTTACTGAAAGAAGGATATGATTTCAACAAGTTGTGTGGGCATATGTCTGCTCTTCTATACATGTGTATTTATTGACAGCTCATGCGATGCGACTGCGTGAAGACTCAGGAAGCAGACCATTTGGACTCGGCTCCATTCTCTCCCTCCAGCCCACGAGAAAAATGGGAAATGTGAATTTCTGGTTGCTCAGTTGATTTTTAGTCAAACTGTATGTCAACAGATCCATAAATATTTTAACAAAGCATTTTGGCTTGGGCACAAGATATTATACATTCTGGAATATTGTCTCTGAGGTGCCTTTCATTCTCATAAATACACCCATCCACACAAACACACACAGTAGAAAGTGTTTTTCTGCTACAGTGTTCTAAAAAAATCATTAGTATTAACAGCTGAGGCTTTAGTGCTCTCTAGCACTTTGGTCTGCATGAAAGGTGTGTAAATTTGAGTTTTTAAAATACTCCCACACTTCCACCGTAAAACACTGGTGTAGGCAGACACACAGAATCACTTGATGTTTCTGAGCAGAGCAGACCAGTCAAGGTCACACTGGTAACCACTGAACGCTCCAACAGCAGCTTTGTGTCATCTTCTAAAGGCAGTGACTGAACCATAGAAACATCTATGTTTCGGTGTCATCTTATTCTTGCCTCACTTTGGTCAAGTGGTATGTTTCTGATGTGCTTAAAGAAAAGAGGCTCTGACAAGTTGCCTCATCCTGAATATGATCAAGTGTGTGGAGATTTAGAGCTGCTCTGAGAACAGCCAGCTCACCTGCTGCAGAGTGATACTATTCAGACAGGCATCCATTTGTGAACTTCCTCTGCTTGGTATGAGGTCTTTGCCACAGCTGGAGAGGGACCACTAGTTTGGCTCTGCTTTCTTCTACATGCTGCTCCTTCTCGGACAGGGGTCTGGATTCTTCCACACTACTGTCTGAGTGGATAGTGATACTGAGGCACATGTTGTGTCCCCTGTCTGAGTGGATAGTGATACTGAGGCGCATGTGTCATATGTTTTCACATATGAATGCACAGAGTTGTTATTGAACTGTGTCAGGGAGATTTAAGTGGATATTGAATATGATCAGGCCTCCTAAAATTACTCACAGACTGATGTACTCTGTGCATGTATGTGTGTACATGCATTACTCCACATGCTTGCCATTACTGGATCAGTAAGTGAGACCTTGTGCTGTCAAACAATTAATAGTTGACGAGCCTAATGCAGGCTAACAGCTGGAAATGTTCAACTTCCCTGTTAGATGTCACATCCTTTAAATCAATTATCATTAGCAGATGTGGTAAAACAGTAAAATGCCACCACAGTGTGGTTGGGCACATTAGCACTTAGCAATATTTGATATGTGCACATGCTCCATTATCTTTCAGAGAGTGCTGTCAATAAACAGCATTTTTAAGCAAACAAAATGTCATCGCAGCTTCTTGTTCCTGATGAAATCATGGCAATATATAACAGTGGAATTAACACCTCACATTTATTGATGCTGGTTTTGTTTACTTGTGAAGTTGTGACTTTTCAAAAAGGAACATTTTATCAGCTCATCACAAGTATAAATCCTGATGAAGATTGTTGAAGAAAGCAGGGTGTTAAACAAGAGCAGGTAGGCTGAGCAAAATGTACCTGAAGTTATAGAAATGGCAAAGAAGTCAGCATGAAAATTAAAATTTCTGTCATGGAGGCACATAACAGAGAATTATAAATTAGAGTGCTTAAAATATCCTATTAACATGCAAGCATCTGTGGAAGAAGACATTTAGGGGGTAGCGTTTCACTTAGTAAGTACTTAGAGGTACTTACTGAACGGTGTAATATGGAAGAAAGGACTAAACATGGAAGCTTTATTGGTAGTTTTTTTCTATAATGTCCAACTGTGCATACTTCAGAGGCATATGGCTGGACAATGAAATCTGGAAACACAACACATCAAAATGTTAGCTAGCCATTTTCTTCCTTGTTGTGTAGTGCTGTACTGTGTATCGGTCATGTAAAGACAAGCACCAGCTGGCCAGGTAACATATGATCAGTTCTTTCATTGAATACAGCTGCCTGCTGTGGCTGGAAATTATGCCAATAAAACTCGTGAGAGTAAAAAAAAGACAATATAGTTGCTGGCCATAAAACCAAACAAGTGAACTGAAAGAGGGGAACTGGGAATAATTGGTGATCATTCTCTGTAGATACACACACATATATATATATATTCACAAACAAGTAATAATTTCATAGATTCTTTTTGAATCAAAAATATTGATCATAGCAGCTTTAAATACATCATTATGTTCAATGCTAGGGGTTTTGTAAGCTTAGAGTGTCTGTGTCAAAGTCACAGATGTTAAGTTTGAGCATGGAAGTTAGGTCTTAGCACTGGGATCACTATGTGTGGATGCAGAGATTTCTATCCATGTGAAACAAACCAAATGTGTATTATTGTTATAATAAGGGGTTAAAACTGTGGTGCTAGTGTCCTGAGTCAAGCATGTATAGTAATGCTTCTTGTCATGAACTACAGAACGTCACAGCCAACCACAGGGTGAATGATGTCATAGCTACCGAGGATGGACCCCAGACTCTGGTGGGTCGCTTCATGTACGGCCCCTTAGACATGGTTACTCTGACTGGAGAGAAGGTGAAAAACATTTATTTACTGTTGATATATGTGAATCAACTATTAAAGCTGCATTAACTAAGATTTAGCACAAATCTGGATAAATAAAGTAAAGAATTGTCTAAAAGTGTCTTCTCCCTGCTGTACACCATCAACACAACTATCAAACCGTAACATGTAATATTTCTTGTTTCACGTACAACTCATGATTTTGTGTGTCAAGTTTGTAACATTGAACGTGATGTGATCATGGCTGGAACATTAATACTGTATCAATATTACTGGGAAAAACATTCCTCTGTATAATTTACTTGTGTTACTGTAGATACATCCTCTACAAACAACGTTAGACATACGTATGCATGTCACTAAACCTTTTTATTTGACAGTGTGTGGCTGTAATCCCACTGAAAACCACAGGCCCCATGGACTTTATATTCCATATACATTAGTTCTGGAGCCAGTTATTACTGCTGTACTACCTGACTGCCACAACTGTCTCCAGCTGTCGTGACCACATACTGTATGATTTAGTTTCAGATACTGGGTAGGTGGGGTGAAGAGGAGGGGATACTGTTTGAGTTTGTTTTGGCTCTCACTTCACCCTTAATGGTCAAAATTTTGAGGGAAAAGTTAGTTAATGCAGCTTTAACTGACATTAATCTCTGCCAACTGACCCACCGTGCCCCTCTTAGGTGGACATACTGCTGATGACACAACCCCAGTCGGGTCGCTGGGTACACTTTGACACAGAGGTAACCAACAGCAGCGGCAGAATCACATATACCATTCCCAAAATCAAGAAGCTCGGCCTGGGAGTCTATCCGATTAAAATGGTGGTCAAGTAAGCATCCATGTAGCATGCCTGTTACAGAGTGCTGCATCATCAAATAAGATATAGCCAAAAAAAGGAGGGAATTATTGAATTAAGCCCTATATAAGTGTTCTGTATCATTGTGTGAGCTTGTAGGCAGAGTGCAGTATAAATGCTGCCTCTTCGCTCCCTTTTTCTATTCCTTTCAAGGGGGGATCAAACAAGTGCAGAGGCCTACCTGACTGTGTTGCCATGGGGCATGGAGTGTGTGGTTTTCAGCATCGATGGCTCTTTTGCTGCCAGTGTGTCAATCATGGGCAGTGACCCTAAAGTCCGCCCTGGAGCTGTTGATGTTGTCAGGTACCTGGTAACAGCCTCTGAATGTGTTTGGGTGAGTCTGTGCATGCATGTATTTGTGTGAATGAATTATTCATCTCAAGAGATTCACAAAAGATTGAGGAGGATTAAAAGAATTCAGATGTACAGTAAGTGTGTGTGTTTGTGTGCATACCAGATGCTTTAAGAGTTGAAGTATGTCCTTTTCATAAATGTGCCACGGCTGATCAAAATGAATACCACTGAAGTGTGACCAATGCTATGCATTTATATGCAGGCACTGGCAGGACCTGGGATATCTGATCATCTACATCACAGGCCGCCCTGATATGCAGAAACAGCGTGTGGTTTCTTGGCTTTCGCAGCACAATTTTCCTCATGGAATGATCTTCTTCTCTGAGGGCCTCGTTCATGATCCCCTGCGACAAAAGACCATCTTCCTCAGGAACCTCATACAGGAGGTACTCCTCTGAGAGTGTGTGTCCAACATACGAACATTAGCTCTGCTGTTAGCCTTTCCTATAAAGCCTATGAAACATGCTTTGCTCTCTGCCCAACAGTGATATTTCTATTTTTATCCTATCGATTCACTCTTTTGCAGTTCAGGTTTGTAGTCTTGGGTCATGGTAAATTGAAATGCCAAACACGTCTCTGATTGTTTCCTCTCTCACCAGTGTCACATTAAGATCAACTCTGCTTATGGCTCCATGAAGGACATCTCTGTTTATAACATGCTCGGCCTCAGCCCCTCACAGATTTATATTGTTGGCAGGCCTTCAAAGAAGTACCAAAATCAGTGCCAGGTAATTCAGTCTCTATTTGTGTCTTTTATCTCTTTCTCGAGTAGTTTTTCATGGTGTTTCTTTCTATTTTAGCACAGCGGATTTGATTTTCCCCTTGGTTTTTCTCATTTGCCTTAATCTTCTTAGTGCTCTGATTTTCTAACCCTTTCTCTGTTTGGTGTATGTAGTTCCTGAGTGAGGGCTATGCAGCGCACCTCTCCACCCTTCAGTTTGGGCACAGAACCAGACCCAAGAAATCTCCTTCGGTTCGCATGGTCCTAAGAAAAGGGTCATTTGGTCTCTCAGCAAAGCCTGACTTCCTGTGCAAGCGCACCCACCTGCGCAGGACCATGTCAGTCCAACAGCCCGACCCGCCATGCACACCCAACCCCAAGCCTGAGCGAGCCCAGAGCCAGCCAGAGTCAGATAAAGACCATGGAGGTGGAGGAGGGGGGGGAGGGGGTGGAGGAGGACAAGGCACATGGGGACGGGCCTCCATTCATCGTGGAGACACAACTCCCTGACATCACAAAATAGTTGGAAGCATTGCAGGAAGAAGGAGGGAGGAGAAATGCAAAGAAGACTTAGTGTCCAGGGCCAAGGTGAGATCTTATTGTTTAAATATGGCACATTTAAAGTATAATTCCAGGTTATAAAAACATATATCTTATTTTTGCCATTTTGGGCACCAATCTTATATGATTGCTTGTTTTTGTGCTTCTGGAGTTGTACAATAGGGAGTGTCTGAAATCATCACAAATGATGCAGGTGTGTGAGACTGTACTGCACCGTTTCAGCAAAAAAACTATGACCAGGTCCTTGGGTTCTGTGCGGTCAATCTTCAGGACTCTGTGTTTGGTCTGTGCCTGATTGCTCCCCACCAAAAAATACCTCTGAAATAAATAAATTTAAGGCTATAATACAATACATTTGGTGCAGATTATCACAAGGGCACTTAATGTAGGCTACATCACTTTTTTCATTAGTAAGTGCATACTGATGACATCATATGTGTGTGACTGCATATTATTTAGTACACACTTGTTCTTTCTCATGGACGACTTTCAGTTCCGATTTAGTCTCTAGAACCAATTTTGTGGGAACACAGTAGAATAATTTGTCTCGGAAAAGATGTGTTCAAAATTCAACAAACATGAACAGTCTGTTATTTCAACCCAGCTTTCCAGTGCACAATTCCATTGTTCAAGTCCCACTTTTTTTCTTCTAACATGAATTAGTTCCTCTCCGCAGTAAGCCGTCCAAGCAGAAATTTATTTTTCTGAAGGCTGTAAAATTACACACACAAGGAATCAAATGTAGATGTGTATCATATAATCGTATACATTATGAGATCACACTGTGCATTTGAATTGGAGTAGAAACAGTACAAAGTGCATGTACCTATTTGTTCACCAGGCTACATTTTAATATGTCCCTTGTTAAGATTTGACTTCTTTTAGGTCTCATTATTTTTGTCATACTGGGTTGCAAGATTTCTAAAGACCGTTAAATTGGAACACCATGTATCTGTACAGTATGAAACCATTATAGCCATTTTGTTCTGTTCCACACTTCCCAGTATCCTAGTGAGCTCTTGTCATTCACAATTGTTAAGACAGTCCACTTACAACTGTTCAGTAAAATGGGTGGACAGAGATTCAATTAGAAATGATGATAATGCAACTGTGACAGATGTTTTCCTGCTTTTAGCTATTGTATAAATGTTTGTGACTAATACTGACAGACAGAACACTAGGGTAATCTTGAGAAATTACAAGAACATTGCACTGGGAAAACAAAACAGCATGCAATTTGGATAGTAGGAAAGAAGATTCACAACAACTTGACTCTCAACTGCACACATTTACTGTATATCAAGTGTGTATAACACTAAACTAATATCTACAAGTAGTTTTGTCAAGCAGAGCGTAACTATCATTACTCTCAAGGCAATTCCTTATGCAAAACCATATAACTGAGAGAGGTCATGGTAACCGGGTAGAAGACTGGGATATACCTGGATCCGGAAATAATCACAAACATTTTTTGCTGCCATCTAGTGTTTGCTGACAAGTACTCATAATCCTACAAGAATCCACCCCACACTATACATCCATGGACTTCATGAATGTTAAAATCATAGAA
>NW_018128180.1:30377-34135 GCF_001952655.1 Monopterus albus | reverse complement strand
TACATAGAAATAAACCACATTTGAGCATTTTTGAACCTGTAAGCAAATCAGTTTAAAGACACACTCTACCAGATTAGTAGCATACTTCCATAAAGGTGGCTCAGACAAATTGGCACCAGAAGCTGAGATATCCTGACTTTTATTTACTAGTATGGCTCAATCACCAAAAAGACTGTGCAACTTCATTATACCTCCCTGTCACCCAACCATTTCCATCACCACCACATATAGTTATCATATATAGAGATACTGTAAAACAAAGGCCTTTTGTTATACATGCTAAGCATCAAGCACAAGATAAATCAGATGACATTATTAAGGTTATTTCAGTCTTTAGAAAGAGCCACAAAATACAACATGACTGTCTGCATGGTTGAATAGGATGAGTAAGCTGCAGATATTTATTTTAGAAAATGCCAGAGCAGAGCAATGACATGCATCAGTCACACAAATTTTGCTGACATCCAACCAATTAATCTCTTCATTTCTCTGGAGTCTCCAGACAACAACAGAGATGAAACACAGTGATATCAGATGAAGTGGTGTTTTTGCACTAGGAAAATAAAAGACAACCTATACCAGATGTTACTGTAGTTAAGTGCATAGAAGTGGTGAAGTTTTTCAGAATACATCTCCTCGGATTAGTACAAGACCTGTGAGGCTGTATTTATTTGTTTCCCACTTAAGATTATGTTAACGGTAACAAACATTTGCATATTGTAAGATGAATAAATCTTCACTGAATAATGCAGAACTTGCACTTCACTTTGTCATCTATTAAGAGCTCAGGCTCTCCAAAGCAGTGATGCAAACACAGATCGATTTGGCTTGTTACTGTTGAGTTCTGGCAAAGTCAGTACAGATTCACTGTGATTTGATTATGTTCTGTGATGTAGCTGATACATTATGGTCCTTACACTGAATCACAGCAGGATTATTATTTTTTTATAAATTAAAAAAAGCCTAAGAGTGCAAAAGAAAGACAAAAGGGGATTAAAGAAAGAAGAAGGGTAACAGACAGTGATTTTCCTGGCCACTGACAGTATTCCTGTGGCAACCTGAGGCAGAGATGCTATTTTTAGCAGCAGCTCCCCCAGAGAACTGAATGTAAACTTGCCCATGATTAGGATTATGCAAGTGTTGGTGGGCTACAACTGCAATGGTGTCCCATGCTTGAACTCCACTCATTTCTAGATTTGGAAATACTGCCTGTGCAGTTATGTAGACTGGATCATGTCACCGTGATACAGACAGAGTACACAAACACTAATAAATGTCAGCTTTTCCTTGTATGTGCAAAACTTCACTAATTTTCGTCTCTCATTTGACAGTGTCGCATCCACCTTCCGTACATGTACTTGGAAGGAATCTAACGGTATTCCTCGCAGCTCAGCTTTACCTCCTGCTTGGCCCTCTACACTTTTCCAACTGCTCGGCCCCTTTTCATGACATGCTCGGTGGAATATGTTATTTAGTCTTTGTGCCTGAAATTTTAAGCAGGTGCCAATGATGGTAATGATTTTTTTACAAATGTCTGTGTCAAGCTCAAATTGTGTCTAATTAAAGTCCTCTTGTTAAAGTCAGAACAACGTAATTAAGATTGTTAATAAACAAATATGTATGCACACACACACACACGCTTCAGAGGATGAAAAATGTGGTGACTGTGGTGTGGTTGAAACTGCTGAGACTTCAGCCTGAACAGATGCTGCACCACACACCCATTCAGACTGCTGTGCTGACAGGTTGACTGACTCCTTCATGGATGTAAATACTCAACACATCATTTCCCTGTGCAGGCCTCCAGACATAACGCACTGTGACTTTTAGATTTAGTCTGTACACAAACACTCTGGAGCCCATATTGCCCCGCCCCTTCCCCCCAATCTACTTTTTGCAGATTGTGCACTGTCGTTGCCTGTTGGTTAGTGAAGCTACTGGTGGACTAAAGGAAAGTGTTGATCAAACATGTTTACACACTGCTAGACACGGCTGTAAAAATAGATCAGGACTCATTTACCCACATAATTACAGTAACAGTGTAATTAGCATTATTGGTGTAGTTAGTTGTTTGGTAGCTGCAGGATGCTGTACAATATGCCAGTTGAAACTCCTCCAGGGTGCCCTCGCATCCATTTATTACAGCTGCACTTGAACCAGTAGATTTGTGTTGAAATCTGATACTGTCTTGTGTACTCGAGGTTGAACTGAGTCTTACTGTGGCCATGTTTAAAATCTGGTGCAAGTCAGACATATTTTTCTATGAAGAAATATTGTAAATAGAAATATTTTCAATGTATGCTTTTAAATCTTTTGTTGTTTGACTTGTTGAACAGTAGATTTTTTGCCTTAAATTGTAGTTGATGTTGTGTAGTTACAAAATAATTTTATTTGATCAAAGTGTTGAGTTTTACTGTTACTACATGACAAACTGCATTTTATGTAGTGAATATTTTCCTTGACATGTTGTAGATACTGTGTGCGTGTTTGTGTGTGTGAGAACGAGTGTGTTTACATATTTCTCGTAGGGTACGTGAAGTCTTCGTGCAGAGGAATTAGTGCGGCAGGTGGCCAGTGTTTACATACCTGCATGTTCTCACTGCAGCTCACTGCTGCCGGCTTTTCAGAACTGAGTGTGGGTTTTTTATACATTTGGATTGAAACTATGTGTAGCAGGATTACTTGGCTGAGGTTTTGGACCTGTCATGAAAGAAAAGGGGCTTATGAGTTCCTCGGGTGTCTTGGTTTAACTGAAAACTTGCATAGCTGCCAGTAAGGAGCTATCTTTGACTTGTTTTCTTTCATTTCCTGTAGACCATAGGTGGTCCAGTAATTAGCTATTTGATTACTACTATGTATGACTCTCTGTAGTGTTGGCCTTGTAATTGCAATGGGCAAATTAGCATTACTTGGTAACTGTTTAATATTGTAGAAACAATACTGAAATACTTAATTCTGTATTGTTTGGCCTTTAGATTGTTGATACTGAAACAATGTTATCCAAGCAATGAAGTGGTCATTCCCATGCATGTATACACAGTAATCAAAGTGACAAGTGAATAATTAAAGTTTGTGTAACACATTTTCCTGCCCTGATGATACACTGGAGAAATGAAATGTTTAAGCTGAGCAGCATTTTACTGTTAACGGTGTTAGTAAATGGCAAATATTGGTCTAATGGTTAAATGCTGATTGTTCTTTGTATGGTAATTATTTCATATTGTTAAGCAATGGCTATCATTTGTTATGTTTGTGGTGCTCCTAACTAATAAGTTATTTGTAAAAAAAAAAATTAAAAAAATGTAGTAAACAATTATTTATGGACATAAACTTGACCATCACACACTGAATAAAATCAAAATCTGTTTGGATTTATTTGATTTTTTTGATTTGATTTATTCTTTCAAGCATGTAAAGACAGTTGATATATCAACACACATAATTTTACACATATCCAACAAATGCTAATCCAATATCAATTTGCTTATACCTAGTACATGCTTGAATGGAGTAGGAAGAAGTCAGACTTATCCAGTCCTACCCCATGACATCATCTTACCATCATTGGTTTACAAGCAGTATCTCTACATAAATAATTATCTTCTACACCACACAAGTAATATACTAAAAAAATTATAACAGAGTGTTAACATTCTTACATAATTACATTCTTAAATAATTATCTTCTACACCACACAAGTAATATACTAAAGAATTATTACAAAGTGTTAACATTCATACACCACACCCACAATGTT
>NW_018128180.1:16533-30352 GCF_001952655.1 Monopterus albus | reverse complement strand
CCTTAAATTGTATCCCCCTTCCCTTTCATTAAATAGTTTTTGAATTCCACCAGGTAATAAATTGTTCCTGGCTTTATGCATAAACACAGCAGTCTTATATCCCACTAAATCAAAAAATTTTAACAATTTAGACTGTATGAAAGCTACATTTATAATGAATAAGAGTTTTCCAGAATAACTAGAACTTTTGTATGGCTTTGTAGTCATATGCTATCAACATCTAATCAGCTCATCCTTGAGTCCAAATGGACATGTGCCAGATTTGAAGAACTTCCCTTAAGGGGATTCGTGATGTCAGAAAGAAATCAGAAATGACTTTTGCCATTGTACCAGTTTGGAGCGCAACTCCTATAAGGTGCTTCTAAACACAAAGCAGAACACAAACAAGTTTCTGCACATACGTGTGCTGTCATCATGCAGAAACAGTATCACATTTACAAGAATGGGACTGATGGATGGACAGACAACCCAAACATATAATGCCTTGCTGTGGTTTTCACCAGCACAGAGGTATAAAAATACTCTCTTAACTGTAAATGAGGCAGAAGCTAATTAAAATTGTTACCTCTTACCTTTACCTCAGACTTTCTCTCATTTAGTGTGAAAATGATAAATTCATAAAAATTCCAGTTTCATGTTATTCTCAGAAAGGCAAATAATCCATCATCACTGGGAAATAAACAAATTATATAACTTTTTGAAATAATACACACTATTGTTGAATGATTAGTATTCACCAAATCATGACTTAACTATTGATTGACCTAATTTGCCATTTATTAATAATTTTCTAGTAGCCTAAGTTGACTGATTTTAGAAAGTTGTTGATTTTTTATTTATTTCTGTGGTCTTATTTTTGGTTTTCTAAGCATTTGATGTTGGCCTTTTGACCAATGGGGGTGGGGGACACACCTGGTCTCACTGCTGCAGTGTTTATTGTTCTGTACATATCTCCTGTGATGATGAACATGCTATTGTGTTTATTGGACTCAGTCCTCCCTTCATTATTACATAAATAAAGATATTTCACAACTGAAGTGTTTTATTGTCAAGTTCTCCCCTGGCTTCCTACTGGATACTCTTATTTTGAAAGGTACTTCATGGTTTTCACTGCCCTACTCTCTGAGGCTTTACTACTGCCAATCAGTGACTGAGTCTAAACACATGGTTAATTCCTCCTGTTACTTGTTATCACCACCCTACACAGACGGCTGTATATCTCCTCTCCAGTTGCTTGGTTGTTGTCAGACCTATGCCCTGCTTTTAAGTCAGCACTGGTCACTGGATCTCTACTCTGCCTTGCCTTGTTTGTGAGCCTGTTACCAACCTGATTTCTGCCTTTGACTCTGCCCACATCATTAGTCCTTGGATTTTGAAAGCCTGCGTATCCTGTTCTAATCCTTGCCAGCATTTTTATGTTCTGTTGCAATGATCCCCTTCTGTTGCTTTTTTTTTTAATCTTAGAGATATTTTTTGCTAATGTTCCCACTGAAGCTTTTTTTATGTCTGGTTTTTCCCTCCAGATACAGGAGTGACTTTTTGTTTCCCTGAGTACACAGCCTCCCTGAATGTTCCACTCAGACTATTTTTCCTCCCTCGGCTCTTCTAGTGTTTCTCACCTACTTATGTTCCCCCCATGTCACTGGGCCCCCCTCTGAGGTCGCTGTCTCATGGTCCACCATCTTCTGACATCGACCACACCTTACCTGCCAGTCTCCTGTGTCCTACTTCTCCTTAGTGTCCTACAGCCATATGGCTCTGGGTGTGCCAGATCTTGTCTGCTCTCTCAAGCTAAAGCAGGGCTGTGCCTGGTCAGTACCTGGATGGGAGGCTACCTGGGAACACAGTGTTGTAGGCTGGGGCTCCCACTGCTAGTGAGTCAAGATCTCTGCTCAGTTTCATGTGTATCTGCTGCCGTATACTATTAAAATTGTTAATGTTCTGTCTCTGGTGTCAGCATTTGGGTCCTCAAAGTTTTGCTCTGGGAGTGTTTTGTTCAACTTTTTCTAACGATTCACTTACTAAACTGTCTGTATAAATCAGCCAGTTTGACTTGGCACTGACAGATTACAGACATTACGCAGTCTGGCAGCTGCAGATTTGGGCCTGGCCGCACACAATCATTGGAGCAGCACTTCGGCTTAACCAATATATGGCTACAAGTCTGTGCTGATTGCTGGAAATCAAACTGTTCATCAATTTTCCGCTCAGTGGTACACCACAGTGCAGTGTTAAAATAGAAGAAGCTGTTGATTTCAAGCATGTACAAATCTAGATTACTGTAATATTGAAATACTGACAGTTACTTCTTGCAGGGAAAGTAATGAAATGTTTTTGTAGACGGTTTCAGAGGTCAGGAGTGATAATATAAATTCTGCTCAGAAACAGGACTAGTTACAGCCATGCTAGAATCAAGATGGTGCAGCAGATGGCTTTTGCTGGTTTTGTATATTTACTGCTTTTTCTGCTACCCATCTTGGATTACTATCACCAGAACTCCTAAACATCAGACAACTCCCTCTAAACATCTTTCCTCTCATTATCATGAATATTTTGAATTCGAACAATGCTCCAACTGTCCATCTGTAGCGAATTGTTAGCCAAAAGAATGGATGGACTGCTTCATGTTAACTGGACTAATTCTGACTTTTCGTGTTCTGCTTCACTGAGACCTGGCTCAGTGAGTCCATCCTGGACAGCGCAGTTCAGCTGCCAGGTTTCATGCTACATGTTCACAATGTCAATGCTAAGACATTTGCTATGGTTACTGTTTTAGTTTAGCATGCTAATTAGGCTGTAATTTAAAGTCCCCCAGTTTAATCTTTTAAATCAGTGCACAAACATTTAAATATTTTATAACACACTAATGTTGCTGTAGGTAGATGTGTTGATTAATGTATTTAACAATTATCTCATGCTGTGCACACCCATAAGTGGAGTCTGCTGTATAATGAGAAAATGATTATAATCAGCATACTAACATGCTGCTGTTTAATGGGGTATGTTTACCATGTTTGTTAGTTTAACGTGTTAATGTTTACATTAGTACTAAACACAAAGCTATATGGTCCTAAATTAAAGTAAAAAACAAATTAATTTTTGACAGTTAAAATAAGAAGGCATGGGATTACCAAAGATGGTACAAACCAACCTAAAGGAAACATGGATGTATGAACAAAACTTCATGGCAATTCACTCTTGTTCGCTAAAAACATGTTTGTCAAGCAGTAGCACTAGAGGAACAGTCAGTGGATCCCCAAAATCAGTATCCTCTGGGGACCATGAATGTCTGTAGCGAAAATCTGCTGGTTTCTTATACTGTAAGCTGCACATAAGAGATAGTTACAGTCAACCGCCGTTAAAGATGTGATTTCTGTGATCAGTGGCTAGCTCACAGTACTTTTAATTTGCAGTCTTACTCTCCATGTTATGCTCATTTGTGCAAAAGAAGTCAGTGTTAAAAATACACTTACTTTCTTTTCCCCCACAAGTCACTTCAACTAATCAATATTTTGAATGAAGGTCATTTTCCTTTGAGAGATTTTAGGAATGCTTGGTTCAGACTACACAGTTTAAGCCTGATAACAGCCCAACATGAAGGCTGTAGGGCAGTGGAACTGACAAACGGCATTGGACGTGATCGTTTTATCTCGTATAGTGTATCATAGTAAATTACAACTGATACTGTGTTTGGGACACTTCATGATGTCCCAGCACAGAGTCTAGCATGTCAGAAGCTTTTTCATGGTCTACGACATGGTGGGCTGGCACTGACCAACAGGAGCACAGATGGCTCTTCTGTTCACAGAATGTTGGACTGAAACATATTCCTTAAATGTCACAGTGATGATATAACATTAGCATAGTGACTTTCACAGTCAGCCCTGTGAAGAAGCTACCCTATCAGGACTAGAAGCTAGTTTTCAGTTATTACTAGTAAAACACAGTTTTAACTGCTACTTCAAGTTCTCCATGAAGAAGAGACACAGGCTGTTGCCCTCTTCATGAGACCCACAGATGGCTCCATGAGCTTTTCTGAACATAGGCACTCAGTATTACACACACACTTCTCCTGGTCCCTGGCACCTCCAAGTCATGAACAATGGCAGGCTGTGGTCTGTCGGGTACCAATGTGTCTGTCATATCCCATATCGAAGACTCTGTCACTGTGTAATCTGACATAATTTGTCTACTTTTAACTACTATAGAACCAACTAGACAAATGCCTTTCCTGAAGAAAATGTGTGTGGATGCTGATTGCTGAAGAATTGCCCTGAAAATGCTGAAATGGCTGAAATCCGTAGCTTGGTGGTTAATGCCACTGACTTTGGTACGACTTCATGCCTTTTTCTGTATTGTGATCTGCCGCTATATAGAAAATAAAATTAACTTCAACTTCAAGGGGAGGGGGGGGGGCAGGACACTAATATTGCCCTAATATTGCTGCAAATAAGATACAAAACACCAACACAGTGACATTCATATATCCCAGGGCCTCCGGTCCTACTGGGAGTGCTGGTGTTAGGGCCCTTCATGTACACCAGAGGCCCTCAACTCCATCACTGGATGGACATGGTCAACACTCCACAGGAGCCGGTGAAGCTGTGGCACAGATTGGGCAGATACATTTAAGAAACATGAACAGATCCACAAACACACATGTGCATGTACATACACACAGATTCAGAAATAGAATAAAAGTGCTAATAAATGTGTTCGTTTGTAAAACGCCTTGAGGCGATTTCCATGTCCTAATAAAAGCATGTCTAGATGAAAGGTGTTTGTAATTGCATGTAATTTTTACTTTCATTCTAAATTGAATAAATGAATGCATTAATATTATGGCATTCTCATAATACAGACATTGAAAAATCTACCGTTTCCCCTTAATACATCCGTGGGCAGAATGGTCTCCATCATGCGAATCGGTATCAAGCTGTTATAATATATTAATGGGACGTATAAGAGTTGAATTTAGTTTATTGTTATAATCGGTCCTAATGGTGTTTGTGTCTGGTTTGGCACCATGAAGATAAACAAGAACACTCTATTGGAGGGACACAAAGTTGTGTTGGTTTCTTATAATGCAAAGCACGTGCCCAGGTAACGTTAATAGTAACACCTGATCGGTCTTGTTACACATGTGAAGTTTGTTTCTTTTCTTTTCCTCTGCTGATGTCTTTAGTGATGAGTGTTTGAATGTCATTTCTTTACTATTGTTAGATTTTACCCAAGTTTATTTATTGAAAGCGTGAGAAGTGAAGACAGAAGAGGACTGTTTAAAATCAACAGGAAGTTTACTCAAAGTCTGGCGTGCCTCACAGCCTCTCCACAGCTGAGCCCTAGGTTCCCGAACCCACCAGCAGGGGCCTGTACCGGATAGCGAGGGGGAGGGGGAGAGAGACAGAGAGGGAGAAGGGGAGGGAGAGAGAGACAGAGAGAGGAGTTATGTTGGGGCATGTCCCAATTGCGCTGCATTTTATGAACCACCAGATGGCACTCCAAGACTGTGTCATTGACTCAGCACTTTGAGCTCCCATTGACTTATATTGCAAAATATAAAGCTGAATAGATTAAAAAGTATAAATGTTATAAAAAAGTTGAGTACAAGTAGGGATGTCCTTAACGAGTTGAACAGATAAAGACCTCAATGGCCTGTATAGCTGAAAGTATGCTGGACTTATAAAGTGCCAAAAAAAGGGTGGAAGGTCCCAGAATAATAATAATAATAATAATAAATAAAGAACAGGAGAATGTTCCCATTCATTTGAATTAGGGAATGACAGGAGAGCATAGTGTGGATGCTTTACAGCATCCACACAATAAACAGTACAGAATATATCTTGATGAAACAATCACTAAAACTAAAGATATGGTGGTCCCCTCTCCCATCCCCCTGTGGTTTGTATCGACAGCACCTGATGTGCATCATGCCTGCAGCTGGGTTCCTAGCATTTAGGAAAGAAACGACAGTCAGGTGTAGAGAAAAGAAAAAGGAGAAACTGCAGGATGATGCATCATTTGTAATGTACCTTCATTAATTATTTAAATCTGCTGTGACACTGTGGCATGAGTAGCCTTATTAACCTGAATACTTTTCTGCAGAGTAAATAAGTGAGCTGTTACCGATTTACAGTCAAATTATTGGAAACACACACTGCACTCACCATACTGAATTCACCACAATTAAGGCTGTCCTTTCATTTTTATTTTCAGCAAAAGGTCAAATATCATTTCCTCCTGAGAAGCACGGTGTTGTTTGTCCTGGTGTGTCAGGTGGATTGTTACAAGACGTTTTTAGCTCTGGTGTTTAAATGCAATAATATTTGCATTGACATTGGCATTGCTATAAGCATGAAACCTTATCACTTAAGTAAATAAAGAAAAAAAGAAAATAACCATAAAATCATCATAATCAGTCAATAAAAATACACTGGCATTTTATTTGTTTTAGGTGGAAAATCTTTCCTGAAACAACACCATTTTTGATCTGAATAGTCCACATCATATTACAATGTCTAGAGTTTCATTTCTGCTGAAGAAGTATTCCTGTGAAAACTGTGGAAACCACCTGAACCCAACTCATCAACCTCGTTTCAACCCCATCAGACAAAGGCACCCACATGTTCAGTCGTGGCCCTGAATTGTCTCACCATTTCCTGGCTGTTCTAGAGCTTTGGATGTTTTCAGTCACACAATCTTACATGAAAGTCTAAGATGTCAGGACTGTTAAAGGGGTCAGAAAAAATGAAAATGTAAACGTCTGTAGTTCCTTGACAACTGGCCAAATTCCTGTTGAACAGCGTACATGAGCCTTGTGGTGAGATTACTGTACTTTCTCAGTGAAAATGGCAACAAATGTGTGGTCACTTTTGAACTGACCCACTTTTCACATATATGAATGACTATATACAGTATGAATACTTGCATTTATACACACACACCTGTGTACACATCTATAATATATGTCTGTGTACACAGCCATACACAATACATAAACACATAGATGCACTCATATACAAATACACAGTTTGGTTGAATTGCTCTGTTGTTTTTATCCTGAATTGGTTGTAGCAATGTTTATTTGTATCCACATTTAAAAGCCTTAACAGGGATAGGAGCTACAAATTGGTTTTAGCTTGACACCCTGTTCTTCTGTTAAACTGCTTCTCCCTGTAACAGCATTATCTGTGGGCTATTGTACTTGTACTGAAGGTATTAATCCCAATGAAGATGGCTATGCTTGACTGGTGAATTCTCTAGTTGTAAGCATTTTTGTCATTATAGGTAGACCTCAGGGGATGTATTGACAGCAAGCAGCTGTGAGACTACCTCACTGTGGTGCGGGCACTGAACGCAGTCATATCATGTTACAGTTATATTGTGTTTCTTGAGGATATTCTGAGGGTCACTGTTCATAGGATATACTGCATTAAACAGTGCCTTCTTTGCAATGAACATATTTAATAGACCATCTAGAATGTATAACACTGTTCAAACAGTAGAATGTAATAACTGTATAAAATAAAAATGGTCATCCTTATGCACTTGAGTTCATGTAGTTTATGTGTGGCAAAAAAAACAAGTCAGTTACCCAGCAGCAACATAACATTTGCCATGACCTCCAGCTCTGCTGGGCAGCAGCGCCTCTGAATCAGCCTTATTGTTATTCCAAACAACAGACTGGGGCTTAATTTGTCCTGTGATCTGGCAGGTATTTTCTGGATTCCAAGGCAGCAAAGAGAGATGCATTAAAATCTGGACAGATAAACTGTCTAGAGCAGCCCATACACAGAGAGAAAGAGAGAGATATTACTCAGTGTGGCAGCCAGAAATAGCCTCAGATAGTGTAAATAACCCTGCACAAATTCTTAACCAAAACACATTCCTGAGCAAAGAGAGCCAGAGATAAACTTTAGTATCTCTGGCAAGCTCACATAGGAACATAGTCCTGGTTTAATATTACACCTTAATAGAAAATGTCTTCCTGTATATTACATTCTATACTTGATCTTTAGGTTCCTTCTGCAGCTTTAGGATAATAATCGGATAATCACCTTTATTTGTCCAAGTATGTTACACATAAGGAATTTGTTTCTGGTACAGAACCGAGGCAGCCATCTGCGATGCCAATTCAACCGATGGCTCTAACCATCAGGGGCAACATGAGGGTTCAGTGTCTTGCCCAAGGACACTTCAACACGTGGACTGCAGGCACTGAGAGTCAAACCTCTGACCCTCCAGTTGGAAGACGACTGCTCTACCCACTGAACCACAGTCTCCCTCATTACAGTCATCATGAGACTTGATGTAGTTTATTATTTGATGTCTGCTACCATGGTGTCACTGACATAAATGGTTGAACTATTTGGTGAAAGTCTAGAAAATCACCACAGGGATGCACTGCACAACAATGGCTAGAAGCTTGGCAGCTTTGATGTGTAAGAAATTCAGCTATATTAGCCTGCAGCATAGCTTCTGAATTCAGTTTTGGGTCACAAAAAATTAAAAAAATATTTGAAAACCTGCTGCCTTATAATACTTCCAAGGGAAAAACAATCTGTAGATTGCATTTGAGAAAGAAATTATCTAAAATGCCAGCAGGAAGACAAGGTCATATGCTGGAGCCACATATCACTGCTCACAGTAGCATCAGATGTGACAGGATGTGTCCGTTCATGGCAAAGTTCACATCTTTCACTGCTCCCATTAACCAAAGACAACATTTAACTGAGCTTAATGGTCTGACTGCTCTGGGGAAGGCTGGTTTGGAGCTTCTACTGCTCCTTGTGTTCAATTTATCAAGTACCTGCATGCAGCATGTATCACTACTGAAAAACAGGTTGGTCTTACAATTTACAATGTGATGTTTTTTCCTCTGCTTTGGCATTTCAGTTGAAGTCCCTGATAGCAAATGCAGACATCTTACAGTATATTTAAGTTATTCAGCCAGAGTGTAGTAAACGCAGTATCTCTTTAAACATACAGTAAAGTCAGTTTGCCTTGCAATGTTGTAAAAGAAAAACTGAATAAATATTACAGCATGTGTCTCCTCAGATGTATAATTCATTCAAATATGTATCATCACTGGAATAAGAATGATTTGGCTGTGTTCCCTTTATCCACTGGCAAAGTGAAGCTGTGTACAGTTTTATAAGCTCTTTAGGATGAAGCAGGACTAACAAGATAGTGGCTCAAATAATGGTCAGCCAAGATATGAACATAAACTTGGAAAATTCATTTTATTTTTAACTTTGAAGATTTAAATTGAAATTTGACTTAGTTGAATTGAAAGCATCTTTTGTTTTAGACTTAACAAATGATTCTAGTAAGATATTCTGCTCTCTGTGCACATTGTGTGACCACAGCTACTGTAGGTGACTGAAGTTCACGTGGAACATCTTGTGGTTACCAGTCCTGGACTTTATTGATAGTCTGATGGCCGATTTATGTAGAATTACTAGTCTGTAAATTGTGCCGACGATGGTCCTTTGACCATAACAGTCACTGTTCTTCATATTTTTTCAGTTCTTGTACATTAAATACAGTTAATGTACTCTTTTTTCATCTGTAGAGCTGCAGATTTTGGCCACACATACCTCACATATTTTGAAAATCCTAGATTCTACTGTAGATAAACCAAAATGTAAGAGTCGACTTGAAGGAGCAACTACACTGATAACAACAACAATCAGAACTGGTAACAAGACGTCACATGACTCAAAGGATTCAGTATATTTTGTGTAGGAATACACCAATATCAGTTCCAGAGCAAGTATGAGTACTTACCTCTGAGTACTTGGGGATACAGAGTACCAATACAAGTACTAAACAATAATATTTCAACTATAAAAATTTTAATTGTGCTATGTTTTGCAAGAGCTTGTTTAACTTGTACAACAGCAGGCTGCTGCTGACATTCAAAAATTAACATGAACATGTGTACACAAATGGCACTGCCACCTCTTCAGTCACATGTAATTTGTAACTGACTACTGTAGCCTGCTAGAGGGCTTTACTGGACCTGATAACTGATACTGATATTGGTTTAGTTTTGTGACACGTTTAAAATATGTGGGATGATTTATATATTTAGGATACTTATAAAAAAAAACCAAAGATCCCTGCCCAACTGCTGGATGCAGCACAATGAGAGATTAATCTTTTAATCATGTTTTTTTAATTAATATGCCTTACCCAATTTATGCTGTACATACTTTCCTCCACCATGGCTGATGTGTTTGAGATACAAATTTATATGACTGGGGTGTGAAATAACTCCTATTTAGACATAAAATCTAAGCAACACAGTTTTACATGAACTTACATGTGGACGAGCACAAGAGAATAAAGTGTCCTGAGATGACTTTTGTTGTGATTTGGCGCTAGACAAATAAAATTGAATTGAATACTATTCTATGTAGAGAAAATGAATTGTTAACTTTGAGAGTAAAATACAAAAACAATCGTCAGCACACAATCATTAAAGTAAAGAAATCAAAACACAATTTCCTAACTGATCTTTTGAGCAGTACTGAGGAAGTTAGGATGTCAAGATTAACATAAGAGTGTGGTGGTGGTTGATTAATCAAGCATCTTAAATAACAGGCAGAAATATCACTTCAATTTACTGTATATATTTTGGTTCACATTAACGTAACTTCAGGTTTTAAGTCGTTTGTCAGCTTAACCCACTTGTTATGTTCATTTCTCAGGAACAGCAGTGATGTTCCTGGGTTAATTTTACCATTACTAACCATTTCCACCACTATTTAGTGCAGTCGTGTCCTTTACCTCTCACAGATTATGGGTCAGGAGGAACCCTCCTGTTATGTTGTAAAGTTAAAAAAATTTAAAAACAATGATTTGGCGCTAGACAAATAAAATTGAATTGAATACTATTCTATGTAGAGAAAATGAATTGTTAACTTTGAGAGTAAAATACAAAAACAATCGTCAGCACACAATCATTAAAGTAAAGAAATCAAAACACAATTTCCTAACTGATCTTTTGAGCAGTACTGAGGAAGTTAGGATGTCAAGATTAACATAAGAGTGTGGTGGTGGTTGATTAATCAAGCATCTTAAATAACAGGCAGAAATATCACTTCAATTTACTGTATATATTTTGGTTCACATTAACGTAACTTCAGGTTTTAAGTCGTTTGTCAGCTTAACCCACTTGTTATGTTCATTTCTCAGGAACAGCAGTGATGTTCCTGGGTTAATTTTACCATTACTAACCATTTCCACCACTATTTAGTGCAGTCGTGTCCTTTACCTCTCACAGATTATGGGTCAGGAGGAACCCTCCTGTTATGTTGTAAAGTTAAAAAAATTTAAAAACAATAGTATTTTATTGGTATGACACTTCTTCTGCTTGGCTTAATAGGTGCAATCAACATATATAATGAAAATATAAAATGAAAATGGTTCATTTCACATATTTGCAACCTCCCCCTGCATCTATATATTACTAAGATACTGTTCGGGTCAATTTGACCCTGAACAGAAGAGGTGTCTCATGTTAATTTATCAACATCACTTCATAAAAAGAAAAGATGTCAAAATGTAAAATAACATTTAAAAAAATCAATGGCATGTAAAAATAATGTATTTTATATGTAGTTCTTTCCAATGTACATTAAAAAAGTTTTAACATGCATTTTTTTAAATTAAAAAACAAGTGCATTATCCTCATTGAACCATAGTCTGTGAGAGGTAAAGAACATCATTGCACTAAATAGTGACTGAAATTGTTAGTAATGGTAAAATTAACCCAGGAACATCACTGCTGTTCCTGAGAAATGAACATAACAGGTGGGTTAAAAATCCAAGTGCTCAGTTTAGTCAACACACAAGACAAACTCACTCTCACACAACAATTGCCAGCTCATTCACACCCAGATTGACTGTGTAGTACCCACAAATCCAAAGCGAACATTTTTAACAGATGTTTTTTGCTGAGGAGCACTGAATATTCATAATTGATAAACTAACCTTAATTCCAGACATTTAGAAGCAGGAAAGACTCCAGGCCCTGCCTAGGACCTATAAGCAGATTGTCTGCTTTGTTGCAGCTAAAAGACACCCCGCCTCTACTTATTAGATGAAGAGGCCACAACAGACCAGTACTTCCCTTATCTCAATGGAATGTGGAGAAACCGCCATAAACTTGCCTTAAAACTCACTCTCTCTTTTCGACAAAGAAATTAGATATGTTTAGTTAAAGAGAATACGTCTGTATCATGCCAAAGGTTTGTGTCTGCCTTGCTGGATTCACTTGTTACCACACCAAACTCAATGGTTGATTTCACAACTTTGTGTCAGATTTGACGTGTAAGAACGCCAAATGATGTTTGTGGTGGACTCAATTATAAAACCAGACGAACTGATTTAGCTGAAGGTTTTTACTTGTAGCAACTAGACAATCAATACACAGTCCGGGATACACAATCAGGTCGATAAGACAGTCCAGGGTCAGCGCCGGTAGACAGGTATAGCCAGGAGATCCAAACTCGAGAGGTCAAGGGGAATAACTCAGAAGGTCGGTACACTGCAGGCAATCAGAAACCGGAAGGGCATAGGCAAAACACGGCAGCGTCCTGATGGGAGGACGCTGCCTAAATAGAGGTGAACACAAGTGCAGGATAATAAGGAGCAGGTGAAACTAATAGTCTAGAACAATCTGGCAGCGTCCTGGTGGGAGGACGCTGCCTAAGTAGAGGTGCACACAATAACGAAACAGGTGAAACCAATGTGAGTGATGAACGTAAAAAGACCGAAACTAAGGTGAAACAAAAACAGGAAGTAACGTCAAAATAAAAGCCTGACAGGAAGCAACGGAACCGAATCGTGACAACTTTGCAGTTACTTTCTACCTCTCAGGAGTGTGCACTCTGGGCATGGTCATGTGCTAAAATGACCAACTCTGTGTGGATTGGCCCTGATGATAAATTATGTTTGCCATGTATACTCTTCCCTTTCTAAGATAACACATGGCAGAGCATGGGGGGTTGCAGACAAGGTTTATTTTAGTTTAGTCCTTGCACAGAACTTTTATTAAAATGTGATTTGTACAGCTAACAATGCTTCAGGGGCCATTTAAGTGCCATCTTTAGGACATTCACCACTTGACAGACCATTTGATCACATAATGACAGATTCTATTGAGCTGACACCATGTGAGGGAGAGAGGCACTGCTGGGTTTTGATGTGTATGTACAGTAAATATGAATTGTTTCCCCACAGCTAAACAAGATTTATTTATTTATTCTTTCAAGCATGTAAAGACAGTTGATATATCAACACACATAATTTTACACATATCCAACAAATGCTAATCCAATATCAATTTGCTTATACCTAGTACATGCTTGAATGGAGTAGGAAGAAGTCAGACTTATCCAGTCCTACCCCATGACATCATCTTACCATCATTGGTTTACAAGCAGTATCTCTACATAAATAATTATCTTCTACACCACACAAGTAATATACTAAAAAAATTATAACAGAGTGTTAACATTCTTACATAATTACATTCTTAAATAATTATCTTCTACACCACACAAGTAATATACTAAAGAATTATTACAAAGTGTTAACATTCATACACCACACCCACAATGTTCCATCTGGTTAATCATTAAGTGTCAGGTGTCCATAGCCAGGTGTTTAACAAACACCTGGCTATGGACTCTCTTCCCCCTCATAGACCTTATGACTGTGCTATCGACCTGTACCCGGGAGCCACACTGCCCAACAGCCGCCTCTTCCACATCTCTAAACCCGAACGACAGGCTCTGGAGGAGTACAT
>NW_018128180.1:12774-13950 GCF_001952655.1 Monopterus albus | reverse complement strand
GCTGGGTAAACTGCAAACTCGTTTTTATCTCCTGTATTTCTCTGGTCATGTCGTCGAGTCTCTTGTTATTTGTCTCCATAAGTAGTTGCACAAAACCTTTGAAGTTGTCTTGTTGTTGGCTCAACAGTGCGGTGTACATCTGCTTCTGCTGACTCAACATCTCTGTTACTTGCGCCGCTGAAATATAATCCTCTTCTGCTTCAACATCCTCATTCGCTTCTGATTTATTAGCTCTTTTCCCTCTTGGAAGCATTTTAATAGTTGTAGAATTTGTTCAAAGACTTGAAAATGTAGAAGGTGTGAAAAATCGTAGAACAGACAGGAGCAGTAAACGTCTGCTCTCCCTTGCAACCCGGAAGGGGGTTAAAACTGGTGCAAGTGTAGTGGGAAAGGTGCTACTGACTGAAAACATCTCATGCTGGGGAACTCCCTCAGTCCTCAGCTCTGACAATGGGCCTGGTTTTGTGAGCCAGGCACTGAAGTAAGTCCTGCCATCATCTGTTACAGTAGTGCTGCACAAACTGAAACCAGGCGATTGGGTACTGATTAAAGACTTTAGGAAAATTCCAGAGCCCTATGACAACATGTCACCTCCTGTGCACATCCACTACACACACTTTTCTGAAGTGCTCTAGACACTCCTTGAATGAGAACTTAAATCCATACACTGACCCTGATTATTTTCTCATCTGAAGACACACTGGCATTGCTCAAATAAGAAGCAAAAGCAACATTTGAGGAGCAACCTGTTACGCCACTACATGTACATAAATGTCAACACTTTTAGCTTGCTCTAACTCAGGATGCTTTCATTCCACCAAAAACAGCATAACACTTTTAACTTGTGAGTTAAGAATGTGTGTATATAAACCATGAAGGAGAGTAGCCTATTTAGGGCTTTCTGTGATTCCCTTCAACATCCTTCAAGAGATACTGAGATACAATAAGGTTGGGTAAGAGTCAGAGTAAAATGAAGAAGAGTTCCTCTGCCAAGATTTTGCAGCCCCTGATCTAACTGATGCCGGACAAGTCTAGACAGTGTGGCGCAGGTTGAGCAGTGGGTGGCACTGCTTTTCACCAGACAAAGGCAGTTATAGCCTGAGTCAGTTAGACCAACTCAACAATGTCTGGAAATATAAGAAGCAGCTAATGCAGAGCCATATGCAAAAATGTCCA
>NW_018128180.1:0-2649 GCF_001952655.1 Monopterus albus | reverse complement strand
ATGGTGAACGGACCTACTGTGAACTGGAGTCTCTCCTTGATGGGGAGTGGCGAGCCACCCAATTGAGTACCGGGATTGGAATCTCCCTTCAATCGTCACCTGCCTTGCTGTGTATGCGGTAGGACTATACGGTCATTGCTCCAAAGGACGGGAACTGGACTATTTTATTTGGTTATTTTGTTCAGGGTGCACCCATGAAAGGGACTATTTCCTTTTAAAAAATATATGCCGGCTTTAATCATCTTTGTCATTGTTGTAATTGTTGATGCATTGTTAATACAGTGGCCTATTCCTGCAATCTGGGTGTCCTGGTTATTCATGAGTGTCTCTGTCATTATTCAGCCAACGGACTTGGAGTATTCTGGCCTTCAGTGTCTTGTGGAGGCGTGTTCGTTTTATATTGATTGTTGGGGTCTATATGATTGTTTTAGTGAGATAACCTTATAAAGTAACTAGATTTGGATAGGTCTATTACCTGGACAACGGAACAGCTATTTGTTCGCCCATGAAAATCAATGTTTTTCCCCCCAACAGTTTCTTTAACAGCAGTGGCTGGGGCACCTCCTTAAAGGCTGTTAGTCTGTCATTTTCACTATAAAACCTAAATAAAGCTGCTACTTACCGTTACTCTGCTAAGCTAGTTACCTTTTAGCAGGACCACTTTATTTGGTGTTACTTGTTTTTACCAAGTTGTTTAACAAACTCAAGTACTAAGATGTTGGGGCTTCACAACTGATTTGTCAAAGTGGGTAAATTAGCTGTAGCTATCTCACTAGTTGATTTCCAAGGTTATTTCGGTTTGCAGTTACTATGACCTGGATGACTGAGAATCTGCACAGATACAGTGTCAAGGAGAGCTTCATTTTAAGTAGATGAATCTGTAAGTACCAAAATTCAGGAACATTATATTTGTTGTCTTACAATACATGAAAGCAACACTCACCAATTAGTTCAATCATCCAAAAGAATTTATGAAACCTCTCTACATATTCAGTCTTCTACTGTTAACCAGATTGGAGATTATGTTAATTTTATGCAGATGCGTCACTGCATCTGTAAGGACCAACATTCAGCAACATATTTTCAGTTAAAAAACACAAACATTCATTTTTTCCACATATAGCCACAATCTCCTGTTTATATGCATATAGTATCTGAAATTTATATGACATAAAGCTGATTTGGCTAATAATGTGAAAAATGACTAAGTTTTCAATTCTACACAAAAGCAAAGCAAAACAAAAAACATTAATAACGTGAAAAAAAAATCTCTTTCCCACACAGTTACAGCCATTTATCCCCCACTTCTCCCTCTTACTAACCTCCCCGTGCACTGCAATGGCTCTGGCCTGGTGGTGTAGTTATGCTTCACTGTGTGCATGTTTGTGTGTATGGAGAAAACACCTCCAATAACATAGTCACCATCCACTGAGAATGCAGGTAGACGAGCTGTACCCAGCAGCTCACACTTCACAGATGAAGCCTCAGTACTGACCCCAGCACCAGCTTTAACCTCTGCACACCCAGCACATCCCCACAAAAATTTAAGGCAAAGGCTGAGTTCAGCTCAAACAAACCCAGAGCCAATCTCAGACCAATAAAAAGAGTGGAGATCTCCATCCCCGAAATGCATGTGCACTTTATTGTATTTTCAATGGTGTATATAGCATTTAAGACAAATGCGTCCCTCCGTCTACTATACGTCAGCTTACTATTCATCAGAGAGAAGACAACTCTAAATAATTTTATCATAGAGCATCGTACATTTAAAAATGTGTAAATATTTATTGTGATTTTTACTGAACATATTTGCCCAGAACAATATCGATAGTAAACCTCCAATAAACTTATTTCGTGGTAAAATGGTTATAAAAGATGTATTATGTTCATGACAGCTTAAAAAAGTATGAATGTTCATGTAGTGTTTAAGAAAAACGTCTTTTTTGATCGGTGCAAGTCGTCGAGTTTTAACATTGAAAGTATAGGACAAAGATGGCGCCTGAGCCATTTTTTGGAAAATGCTAAAACTGGTGTATGTGCGCGCGCCATGGAGACGACGTCCGATCTTGGAACCAAGCAAGAGGTCAATTTGGGCCCGCTGTGTATGCGTGGATGATTAAGTTAGCACGTTTTCATTGTTGATGCTTGACTGAAATATATCTGGAGTTTTTGGGCGTCAGGTTTATTAATTCAGATCTGTAGAAGCCACAGTGGGATCGTGTTTGCCAAGCACCATGTAGACGCTGCTTATGCGCGGTGGATAATAACAATGATAGCAAAAGCAAACAGAGCCAAGCAGCCAGGTAAGAGGGAGGGGAACGATTACCTAGAGCAGTGGAGAGAGAGAGTGCAAGGAGAGCAAAACAGGATGTCACAGCAAGCACAAGAAACAGATGAGACCCTTATCATTTATATGTCACTTGCAACAAGAACCAACATCTAACACTGTCAGTGTTCAGTGTTTACTAAGTGTTCACTGATGAACAGGACTTTGGATTCACAGCTGTTTAAAGTCAAGTTGTGTCTTAACATAGTGTGTGTTGTTGAAGTGTTGGTAGAACTTTTTCCACACTATTCATGCTGGGCTTAAAGCACAAGAATAATGTTCTTCTGTATGAAATAATGTGAACTGTGCTTTAAAAATGTATA
>NW_018128179.1:464381-465028 GCF_001952655.1 Monopterus albus | reverse complement strand
ACTCTCCGCCCTCTCTCTGATGTCCTTCCTGTGATCTTCGAGGTGACTCAATTGTTCCCGTGAGACCAGATACATTTTTTTGAAGGCCATAGCCTTTGTTCACCAAAGCACCTATTACTTGGCCTATTATGGGGAGGGCGGCTGTGAGGAGGGGGAGCAGGAAACTGTCTTTTTGAATAAGTCTCTTCTTTTTCAGTAAAGCTGTTTTTTTTTATCCGCCAAGGGTTCTCAGACTTTTTCTCTGCGTCTTTAACTTGTTGTATTGATTGGGTGAAAGAGTAATATGACCTTTAAGAAGATTATAGGCCAATTCACAAATGGTTTAAACCAGGTCCTGTGAACAGGCTTCGAGAATAGCCTTACGTCTTTGAGGCGTGCTGGAAACTAAAACCTTGAGTAGAGGTATATTTTGTTTTAAGCGCTTAGACATGCTTATTATTGTTATTATTTTCTTGCAGGGATATACACACAGGCACGCTCTTTGAGTAACACATCAGTTCTCAGTCTCAAGTGTTCTGCACACGAGGGGGTTAAGTCAATCAATAAATAACCGTGGGGGTCTTTTGTTGCGTCTTCATAGCTCTCCATAAAATACGCTTTCTGCCTGGGGAAAATTTGATGGGCTAGTACAGATGTCTGCAGTTTAT
>NW_018128179.1:460653-464123 GCF_001952655.1 Monopterus albus | reverse complement strand
CTTTATTCATCTTTTGCAAATCAGCATACATAGGTTGAAACGATGTGTAGATCCAAACAATATTATCAAGTACATCATTCATCACATATTTACAATCTTCTAAAAAATCTTTTTAGAAAAAAAGTTTTCCCAGCACCGCTTGGTCCAACAACCATACATGAAAAGGGGGCTTTTAGGCCCTGGTTAAAATTCCCCTCCTCCATCATCAGAGACATGAATGCTTTTCTTTAGTACCCATATGGTAAACTTGAGCCTCCTGGAAGCAGGTGTCTTTTGTCAAACACAACCCTGAATCTTTTATCCACAGAGCCAGAGCTGTTTTTTAAACAAAAACTCGTTTTGTCGCGAGTAATGTTAGGCTGGGGGGCCCTCAAGATTTCAACTTCTGAATTTTCAATATAGTTTTCTTCTAGATCCTTGACTGAATCAAAATTGATGCGCTGGCAGCACTCGTATGACTGGGTTATGCCTTTAGCTTTCACCTCAACCTTCCCTGCTCTGGTTTGATAGCGGGTCCCAAAAGTTATGGTTAAGACAAATTCCTGGATGGAATCTGAATGTAATTCGTCTGTGAGATCGCCGAGGTAGTTTCCCAGTTATAACTCACTCCCCTTGCTGCTGCTGTACTGAATGAGGGCCACGTTGTCGTTGACAAAGTTAAAATATTTAACCTCGTGAGTTCCTGAAAATAACAGATTAAAAAAGGGGCTCGCTCACGATGTCAGTTTGGGTCATATGGCATTTTTGAGCAAACTTTCCCCAAAAAGAATTCAAACACAGTTTGGCCACTTATGTTTTAGCGGGGTTGCGCTCGATATTTGAGGCATCCAGTAAGATGCCTTGATTGTCATGATAGTCTTTAATTTACTGCCTTCTACCCTCCTGATCTGTGACACCTGCCGGGTATCCACTCGCCTCCTGCTTCCCCTTCAGAAATGTGCTGATCTAATCTCTAAACAGAGAGCAGCTCTGTTCTTTGAAATGCCACACTTCGCTAATTTCAGCGAGTCTGTATCCTTTCTCCAGAGCTTTTACAAACTCCAGGGTGACCCACACACCAGACAGCGCCCTCTCTTTGTCTGAGTGCAGGCACGGGCTGGTCTGCAGGTTCACCTCAGCACAAGTTCTGCATAGTGTGAAAATTATTCTCCCTCTGCTGGATCTGTAGGGTAGCACAGGGAAAAACAGTCCTCTGGGTGGATATACTTTAGCCTTAATGAACCCGAAATAAGATTGGACAGGCTGGAAATCCCTGAATATAATTTCGGGGTGACCCACAGGGGGAACGGACACATGTAATTTACATAGGGATACAGGGATGTAAAGTCCACGTAACTGATCATTATCATTTTCAACCGCTGTATACCTGAGAGTCACAGGGCAAACGCACCCCCCGTACAACGCCTCTCGCGGAAATAACGGTTCTGCGGCTTTGTAGGAAAGCTTTCACACCCTCGTCAGATTTTTTCATTTCACTCCAACTATGCTCTTTCATGACCATGAGGCTCAGCCCGTACATGCTCTGCAGTTTAGTCAACCTATCATGAGTCTCTTCATGCATCTCCTCAAAGGTTTTTCCTGTTAAAGGGTGAATTCCGTGGCCTGGAAAACAGCTAAGACAACCGTGGTAAAAACAACCCAGGAATTCAAAAGCTTTCTTTTCACCATTTAGCTTACAATACCCATCCACACACCATGGGCCAAAGCTCTTCTCCCCATGATTTAGGGTGTGCTGTATGAACACGCCCTATGTAGCCATAACCCACTCAAGCCATCGGATGCTGGCGTCTGAATATTTCTTAACGCGGTACCTGTAATCGTAAGGGCAGGGAATTGCCAGCATCTTTTCTTGCAGAAAGTGCGTCCTAAACACGGACATGCAAGCCAAGGCTATCGTAGATTGTTTAAAAGGATCCAGCTTGGTTTCACTCATGAAATTCTCTCTAAATTTCATGCAGGCTTTCATAAGAATCACAGTGTCATTTTTACAATATCGTACAGCCTCCTTTGCAAAATCAAACTCTCCCTGACACACGGTCTTGTACCAACTCATAAACTCTGCTCTCTTCTTGACACTCATTTGATTAACCTCGTAATAGTTTGGCTGGGGAAATGGGCCCACATAACTCAGATGCTCCTCCGAGCTGAACCGGTGGGGGAAGTGACCTTTTATGGTCTCACAGAACCCGAGCGCGCTGTGTAATGCTGCTACAGGGAACGGGAGAAAGGATGCTGAATCGATTAACCTGAGTTGATAGTCCAGTTCTGTGAATAATGTCAATTTTGACCCCTGCATAATCAGATTGGGCTTTATCCCCAGAGACAGCATAGCATGCACCAGAATATGACCATCGAACCCTTTTGAATTGTGGGCTAAAAACACCGCTCTGCAATAACGAGGGGCTCTAAAGTGCATCAGAAATTTTACTGCGCAGGTGGTTCCATAGTGATCCCACTCCACACCGCTAGCTGTTATTGTGCTCACATAAAATGGTATGTATACACCATTTTTATCAGGGTATGTTTCAAAGTTGTAGAATATTAATTTTTTGTCCGGAATACGATCTTTTTCAGGCATAGGGAGGCTCTGTATGTAACATGCATACCTCTGGGTTGGTTCAACAGCGATGAGCCCCTGACAGATTTTTGTCTGGAATACGATCTTCTTTTTCAGGCATAGGGAGGCCCTGTATGTAACATGCATGCCTCTGGGGTGGTTCATCAGCGATGAGCCCTTGACAGATGTAACAGTGCAAGTCGGGGCATTTGTGGGGTTTTGCGTGTCTAGTCAGCAGAGTGTAATACAATCTCGAGCATTTTAGACATTTTTTATGGATTTGGCATGGGGGTGCCAGGTCATCTCTCTGTGTTTCATCAGACAGTAGGGGGAGGTGCACCTACGGTTACAGCGCTCACACACCACACTCTCGGCAGGGGTGTTTGCATGCCTGCACAGTCAGCACTAAAACACACGTTACATTTATGCCTGAGATGATTGTCATAACCTCTGTGGCAATAGTTACATAAATATTTTACACCTAAGAACGCTTTTGCATTTTTTACACCATAATAATGGTTGTCAAAGAGGAAAAGGTATAACGTTTGATCTTTTGGCGCACTAGAGGTTTGAAATATATTCAGATGCTCTTTATCCATTCTGTAAAACACCACAATTTTGAGCTGGGTGACCTCTTCAAATTTTTGCACGTCTGTAAAACCCATGTCTGCTCGGTTAGACTGGCCTCTCTCTGTAACTCACGAGCTCTGCTCAACGCCTTTGCGTCTGTGATTTCAGGACATATGAGATGAGCGAGGCTAATGGCAAAACACAGATTATTACCCTTCTTTTCAACTATGTAAAGAAATCTCTGTTTCTTCTTAAAAATCTTACAGGTCAGAGTTTTTTGCAGCTGGCATTTACCGCCCCCAGCGGGGCTTCTAACAATCTGAACAACAAGTTCCAAACTAGC
>NW_018128179.1:445487-456133 GCF_001952655.1 Monopterus albus | reverse complement strand
ATGACCTTTTCTGCAGTCCTGACTGTCCACTGAAGTCTGTACTTGTCCTGTTTGGTTGCTGAGCCAAACCAGACAGTGATGGAGGTGCAGAGAACAGACTTAATGATTCCTCTGTAGAACTGTATCAGTAGCTCCTGGGGCAGGTCTAACTTCCTGAGCTGGTGCAGGAAATAAATCCTCTGCTGTGCCTTCTTGATGATGGTCCTGATGTTGGATGTCCACTTCAGGTCCTGGGAGATGGTGAAGCCCAGGAACTTGTAGGACTTTACTGTTGATACAGTGCTGCCAAGTATGGTGAGTGGGGGTAAGGTGGGTGGGCACTTCCTGAAGTCCACTGTCATCTCCACTGTTTTGAGCGTGTTCAGCTCCAGGTTGTTGCAGCTACACCACAGGACCAGCTGCTCAACCTCCCATCTGTAGGCTGACTCGTCACCATCTCGGATGAGACCAATGACCGTTGTATCATCAGCAAACTTTAGGAGCTTGACAGAGGGGTCCTTTGAGATGCAGTCATTGGTGTAGAGTGAAAACAGCAGAGGGGAGCGCACACATTCCTGGGGGGCACCTGTGCTTATTGTCTGGGTGCTGGATGTGGTTTTCTCCAGCCTCACCTGCTGCTCCCTGTCTGTCAGAAAGCTAGTAATCCACTGACAGGTGGGGGCAGGCACAGTGAGCTTGGTCAGTTTGGAGTGGAGGATGTCCAGGATAATGGTGTTGAATGATTCCTCTGTAGAACTGTATCAGCAGCTCCTAGCAGTCTTCTATGACACCTCGTTGACCTAATCCAAAGTCTAAACTTGGCTTAATTGTTGACTGCTTCAGAGAGAAAGGGGCACGCTGGGGAGTCGAGATGTTGCAGGATGTAATGCAGTGCCATGTTCACTGCATTGTCCACTGACCTGTTTGCCCCATTGACCCCCTGCAGGGGGTCCAGCAGGGGGTCAATTTTGTCCTTCAGGTGGACCAACACCAATCTTTCAAAGGACTTCATAACTACAAATTTCAGGTAACTCCAAATTGTACCTTATGCTCTCTAAAGATATGAGCCCAACAGTAAGGCATAAAAAAAGAAATTATATTGGAGGTGTAGGTCTCAATTTTTGCTTCACCTGCTCACTTTTTGTTGCACTGCCAGTGTTCCTGGGTGTGGTGGACTCACAGAATATTTGGCTTTATAATTCAATACAATCAAAAATTTTGTTAAAATAACATGTTTACATTTGCCCTTTACCTTTCTTATATTAAATTTATGAATTAATGTGCAACACTTTTTTTCTAATGAAATGTAATAAAAAAATCAAACAATCAAGATATGGGGGGTGGGGGGTCAACAATTTTGCAAATTAAGTAAGATTAATCGGTGATGAAATGGAACCACAAAAGCTGGCAAACCTATAGTCATTGTCCTGCCCCCAATGTAGAGGGTGTAAATGTAAATGGAGCCACTGGAATTTGAGAGCATAAAGATGTAAATGGTTGAACTATGTGACCACAAAAGAAATGCCAAACTGATGAGACAGTCGAATGAGAGCATAGAGATGTAGACCAGGCCTGCTGTAACTTACAGTCAGACTTAAGATAAAGGTCTAAATTTGCGTAAAGATTGTTATACCCCAGTTCTTTTACTAGACAGATCTGAGTAAGGAAGAAATTCGTCTTTCTTGATTTTAGTGCTGGTTTATTTACAAAATATGTATATATATATATATATATATGAAAAAAGGATTACAGAACAAAACCCAGGGCTCCCTCCTTCAGACAAGCCGCTGGAGAAGAGAGCAGGAAAAAGCCCCCGGAAACACAGAGCCTAATACATTTATCAGTTTTCGACTAACCCCTTACACAGATGAAGTCTGTCCAGCAGACTCCATCTCTTATCTAGAGCTCCACATGCTTGGAGCAGCTGCGTATTACCTAGTCATAACAAAATGAGGTAGCTCAATGTGTGTGGATGTCATTACATGGTGCATAACTAAAACAATCATTCAGACATAAATCTAACACAAGATTAATACAAGAAAACAATTGGTGTCATGGCTTACTGCTAACCTTGAAACAGAGCAGACTAGAGCAGACTTTGAATCCTACTAAACTGCATTACTAATACATTAAAGTCTAAGACATTAATGTCTAATAAATTAATTTCTAACAGTTGTTGTATGTGCAGACGGTCTTTTTGGGCACACACACATCCTCACAGAAGCTACTGAAACAAAACAAAATATGGAAAACTTGAAAGGGTCTGAATAATTTCTGTACTCACTGTAATACTGTAGCTGTGTAAGAGCAGGGAGCAGGTGGAGCTGACTCATTATAGTCAGTCATCTGCTGGGATGTGGAGATGCCAGGAGACTGAAGTGGAATTTGACCTTTAAGGGATCTGACATATGTAGTGAAAAACATCATGTCTAATGTTTTTAATGACTGAGAATTTAATAGTTTGAAAGTTTGTTTTGTGGGTCATTTCATCTCGTGTAAATGATTTGCCGTCAGTGACCGATGCTACAGGTTTAAGGTTCAAACAAGTTTCAGTGTGAATATTTATGACAACTAACCTTGATCTGAGAAGAGTTTAAATTCAAGCCCTGTTCATTGTTGATATAAGAGCAAATTAATACAGGGTTATCAAAAAGTTTGTCAGACCGATCATATGTCACAATTAAAAATATCTTCAAGGGTCAAAGTGTTTGTCATATGCACAGTTAGGAAACGTGTTTCCCTGTACAGTGAAATTCTTACTTTGCCATCCACATGAATGCCACACAATACAAGTGAAATATAAAGTAGATGATTGTATCTGTACAGAGAAACGTGTTTCCCTTACAGTGAAATTCTTACTTTGCCATCCACATGAATGCCACACAATACAAGTGAAATATAAAGTAGATGTTTGTATCTGTAATATGGATAATAAGAGAAACTTCCAGTTTAACTTTTTGACCAGTGCATCTTGTGTCTCTCATGCCTTGTGCTACGTTTATTGATATAACTTGTGTGGTTGTATAGTGATTTTAACATATTTACTGAAAATTCCAGAACTCTGTGTGTATGTTTGTCTTTATTACATCACTGGGATAGCACCATGAGAGCACACTCGCAGCCTGGGAACCAAAATTTTGGTGGGGAGATATGGATGCTACAGTCCCAACACACATTTAAAGGGACCAATATACACAATTTTATAATTTCGCATGTGCAAGCAGCCGACGTCTATTAAGGCTAATTTCTGGATTAGGTGGTAAATTTAAGATAATAAAATGGCAATTAAACCAGTTATCTGCAATTACAGGCATTATCTTGTAAAGTGCCAGTAATTTCTATAATCAGCAGTGGTTAAATGTAGTGAAATTTAATACTGTTACATCATCTAAACCCACTTTTTCAGTCTTTATGTGTTCATTGGTATGCCTGCACTGTTAACTACACTGCCTAACTGCTAAGCTAGGCCAAGAATTATCCTGACTTCACAGATAAAGAGGAAAATGTCAGGGTCTAGAAATATATTGTAAATTAATTAGGGATACATTGTTATCTAATGTTATCTTAAATTAAAAACTGATAAAATCGCTATTTGTATGAAATGGACAGTTTGAGTAGTTGTATGGGGACAGGTCTGGTGGGCGGAAGTGCGGATTCATAGTTGTGACAGTGTGACCGCCCATACAGGACGTGCTCATTGTACAAAACAAGTGATCCTTGACCCACCCAACAATTGTGGGAGAGATTCCAGGAGCATGTGACTTTGATATTTTGATGCAGACAAACGGCACTGAGACTGGTGTCAATTAAAAGGTAAGTTATGCCTACATTATATTTAAATTTATGTCAGTGCACTGAACCGATTTGACATGATTTTGGCATTAAATTTTACTCTCAAGGGAGTGCTATATTATGCTTTTTTTTTAAATAGAAACAAAGTAACACATTAACAAAACAGTACCGAACATGGGAGACAAAACAACAGTTACATGACATTACAAAAGGATATAGAGTGTTTAACGAGGTTGTAGTGTGTGAAGTGTGGGTATTTCCAACTTATGCAGTCTATGAAATGCAAGAAAGGGAAAAGGAGGGGAAGTAAATAAATAAATAAAAATGTACCAATGATAATGATGATAATGTCGTGGCTAGAGTCTGATGCCGACTAAATTAATTTGGCCAAACCATCCCAATTTAAGTGATCATTTAATATTACAATTATTCTGAACAGAGCAGCAGTTGAATAGACAATCTGATAGTTAGGGAACAGAGAACAGAGACTCTCCTCCTGCAATGTGATAGATAAAGCATTAAATAAGAAGACTGTCAAAAGCACCAGTCCAGTCAGTTGTTGTTGGTCACGAGGTACCGTCAGTCTTAATTCAGCGTGCCCCCAACAACAACTTTGAAAAGTACAAATAGAAGTTAAAAGTTTAATCTACAGTTGGGCAACCTCATCATCAGTGAGCCGTGGGTGTCCATGACCCTGTTGCCAGTTCACCGTTTGTCCTTCCTTAGACAACATCACAGTTTGGCCCTTGTCAAAGTCACTCACATCCTTACACGTTTTCCTGCTTCTAACACATCAACTTTGAGGACTGAATGTTCACTTGCTGCCTAATATACCCTACACACGGACAGGTGCCACTGTAACAGATAGTCAGTGTTATTCACTTCACCTGCCACTGGTCATAATGCTATGCCTGATCGGTGTAAACCAATGAATTGCATCATACTTTGTATGTCTTGCCTCTCTCCAGACGCTTCCTCCAGCTCCTCCGGAGCTCCTCCTTGCTGTTTGCTTGTCAGCAAACAGCAAGAATGTGGAGTTCTGCTGGACAACTCATACTTCTTTGTAAGACCCTCTGCCTCGACCTGTTATCATGGGTCAGATTGCCTTTGACATTTTGCCAAGCTCTGTGGTGCAAAAAGTCCCAAAAGTCTCACCTCTACAACACTGCGCAAACAAACAGCAACCCTGTTTGAAGTTTTCAATCTCAGTAATATAGAGTTGGATCAGTTAGCTTATTTTCTTGGCCATGACATAAGAGTGCACCGACAGTTCTACAGACTTCCTGAGGGCACCCTCCAGCTTCCTAAAATCAGCAAAGTGCTCATGGCTCTAGACCAGGGATGCCTGGCAGAATTCAAGGGCAAGACCCTGGATGACATCAGCATTGATCCTAAGGGTAATAATTATCTTTCACAACAAATTCCTATCCAAACTGATTGAACAATATTTCATACATTTTGTTCACTAACAATCATTCTCCTCCCTCCCACTCCCTCTTCCAACCCTCCACAGAGAATGTACATTTGGACAGCGACACTGAGGTGGTGTGTGAGTCAGACTTACAAGGTAAGTATTTTTATATGGTCCTAAATGTGATCATTAATGTCTCCTCTTCTGATATTTGTATTTAATGTACCTGGGTGTATGTACACTCAATTGGCAGTTTTATTACATACACCTGAATAAAACTAATGCAGTATAATACAACACTCTTGCAATTAATATATCTTCATGAAGGTGATGTTCAGTTTTTAGGGAGGTATTCATTCAATTATGTGCCATTTTGGAAGACGCAGCTTGTGCTGCTGTTGAAATATATTGTTATACTGACGGTGTTTTTATTATTTTATCCACCCCAGTTATATTAGTATGGCTAGGTTAAATAAGTGATTAAGTAAAACTTGATTTATCTTGCACTTTTTCAAACAATGGTTACAAAGTGCTTCACATAAAAATTATTAGCATGAGAGATTATACAAAACAAATTTTACAAAACAGTAGAAATCATTTTCCAGAAACCAGATAATGTAACAGTGAAAGGTAAACTGTTCCACAGTTTATGGGCAAAAACAAAAAATGCTTAAGTCGATCTACGTTCCGACTCTCACCTAATCTAAGCAAACATGCCCAGGCTTCCCTCTCTCCAGACGCTTCCTCCAGCTCCTCCGGAGCTCCTCCTTGCTGTTTGCTTGTCAGCAAACAGCAAGAATGTGGAGTTCTGCCGGACAACTCATACTTCTTTGTAAGACCCTCTGCCTCGACCTGTTATCATGGGTCCTTTGTTGCATATTTTGAAGCTTTAAAATATGTTGACTTTTGTTTCTCAATTGTTATACAGGTTGGCAACCTTTCAAGAGAAGGATGTGGGAGAAAGAGGAGATCCTTGCTGTGGAGAAGCACATGATGTCCATCACTTCTTGTCATGTTCCAGGGAAGCGCGACTGCGATAAGTGCCTTGAACTTGAAAAATTGGCACTCAGAAACAGAAACTGGTTGGCAATAAAGTTCTATATTAAGAATCAAATAACATCACTAAAGAACAAAGTTTAAAAGGGTCATTTAACACTTTGACACTGGTTATGCTTGTTGACACGTTTAAATATATTCAAGTATTAGTTGCCCCAGTAATTTGCAGTGAAAGGTTTGTTAGATACTGTTCAGTTTTATTTAGAATGATTGATTAATTTTGGACACAAATTGAGTGCCTTTTTTTTGTTTTGTTTTTTTACATAGATGTCCATCACTTCTTGTCATGTTCCAGGGAAGCGCGACTGCAATAAGTGCCTTGAACTTGAAAAATTGGCACTCAGAAACAGAAACTGGTTGGCAATAAAGTTCTATATTAAGAATCAAATAACATCACTAAAGAACAAAGTTTAAAAGGCTCATTTAACACTTTGACACTGGTTATGCTTGTTGACACGTTTAAGCATATTCAAGTATATTTCATACATTAGTTGCCCCAGTAATTTGCAGTGAAAGGTTTGTTAGATACTGTTCAGTTTTGTTTAAAATGATTAATTTTGGAAACAATTTGAGTGCTTTTTTTATGTAGAGGATGGCTTGGTAAAGTTTTGGAAATAACAGTGAGAGGAGAGCTTACTTTTGCTGACAAATACCAACACAATACTTTTTTAATGACTGCAAGTAATGTTTAGTCTTATTAAAGAATAAAATTGGTAGAATTTTGACTTAATAGCAGAAACCATGATCAGAGAAGTCATCAAGATTATGAGTTTGACCACATATTTGATGTCAGCTTTCATTACCTGGTGGTTTTCACTGCCTGGTGATAAAGATGTATTTTGTCATTACCAAAAAAGTAACTTCGGATGGAAGCCCATTAAAACAGATGACAAGTTGAATGTAAGTGGAACTTGTAAGCACTCAGTAAATTTGAATTTAGGCCTCAGTTAAAATAAAAGATGTTGTATTAAACATTTATTGAACCACCTCTCTTTTATTTGGAGCAGCCTCTGTTAAATTCAACCAAGGAAATTAAAAGTACAAGATTGTACAACTAAAATGCACCAGGTGTGTAGATAGATGAAACACTCAAGTTACTCAAATAAAATATTTTATAAAACATATAATTTTAAACTTTTTGTACAACTAAAATGGCACCAGGTGTGCAGATACATGAAACGCTCAAGCTACTCAAATAGGACATTTTATTCTGATAGGTGTTTATACTAACCCCACTTATGACAAAAAAAATCTGAATGTGTGTTTAGTGGTACTCAGGAAGATAGAAAACCCTGATAGTGTGTTTATGATGACCTCACTTATAACTAAAAACCTGAAAGTCCCCAGGAAGCTCTTCCTAGTCACGTCAGGAAACTCTACTTTGTCTGATTAAAAATTTGAAGTGATAGCTCTGTTTATGTCCACTCCAGGATGCTACCTTACTTTTTACAGTTGTACAACCTTCAGAAAGGGTGGTTCCCACAATGCATGATCTTGTCTGGTGTCCCTACAATGCCACAAAGACAAGGGTGTGTGTGTGTGTGTGTGTGTGTGTGTGTGTGTGTGTGTGTGTGTGTGTTCACAACTGTCTGACAGTTTTTCACGTACTTGTGGCATAGCAGTGTCTCTGACACTGATAGGAGTTTATCTGCCTGGTCGCTGTCTTGGAATGAGAGGTCTCTGTTGACACCAGTTGTTTTCAACACCTTGCAGTAATGGCCTGAGGGTATGGAGACACACACAGAGAGTGGAGACAAAAATTAAGGGGAAGAAAAGAAGAAGATGCATGGGAAGAAAGAAATGTAGACAAAGCAAACCCCTGCTGGTCACTGCAGTGCCACTCATCGGTTTCAGTGAGGAATCTTGTCAGATGTCGTTGGTGTAAACACAACTACCAGGAAAACATTGGAAAAGGTTGTGAAATGGTTAGCCCAGGTACATTTTAAATAATGCTACATACAATTGAGGGTTTTTTTTTTATATAGTTCAACCACAAGAATAAAATTTAAAAAAAATACACAAAAGAAAATGAAATGAACGCAGACCATTCCACAGATTGTCCCTCACCTACAGCTTCTGTTAGGAAGAGATGGGGACTGGAGTTGCCATGGTAACTGACCAGTCCATGCTTTTAGGTGAACCTTGGCTGAAAAGGATGGATGGGAGTATTCCCCCGAGGCCCAGCTTCTCATGGCCAGAGCAAAGGCAATAAATCATCGTGTCCTTTTGATGCACAAAAAAAAAATCGATTGATGCATTTTGAGTATATCTCAGTTCTACTAAGAATCGATCACCAGCAGTGCATGCTCAACTGTTGTCGTAAGAATATTCGAGAAGCACTTTACACTTTTGCCTGTAATAAAGAAGAAACACCCCCCCCCCCCCCCAATTTTTTTATTTATTTGGTTTTATTTTGTTTTTCTTTAATATGTACTGAATATCAGTCTGCATAGTTGGATACACTAGACACTTTCACACACACAATTTAATAATCCCTTTGTCTCTTTTATTAATATCTGTTGTCTTGTCTTCTATGTTATGTCCTTATAAATGTTTTATTTTGTCCATCCATCCATCCGTTTTCCTCCACTTTTCCGGAACCGGGTCGCGGGGGCAGCATTCTAAGCAAAGATGCCCAGACTTCCCTCTCTCCAGACACTTCCTCCAGCATCTCCAGGGGAACGCCAGGCCAGCCAAGAGACATAGTCCCTCCAGCGTGTCCTGGGTCTTCCCCGGGGCCTCCCCCTGGTGGGACATGCCCGGAACACCTCCCTAGGAAGGAATTATTTCGTGTTGCAATAAAAAAAAAAAATCATAACGGTGTGTTTATGGCTGTTTCCCTGGCAACAAAAGTCCATTATGCTTGGCAGTGGGACATACTGTATGTTATCGGTAATGGTGGCAGAGTTCTTGCAGTTCCACCTGCCAACGTAGTAGTGCTATTTCAGGAGATGCTTTTATGGGTTGTATGAGAGGGATGGGACAAATGACATTTATGGGATGTATAGGTTGGAAGACTTGTCACAGAAAATAGCAATAATGTACAGTTGTGTTATTGTTTTGTTTTGTTTTTAATAAGACTGGACCAATGACTACACTGGATGTACAGTGAAAGATGCTGCCTGTAGTGACAAACTAATAAAGAATTATCAGCTAACAAAAAAAAGATTTTTCAATGGGATTTTTTTTATGACAGTCCCTTCATACAGGAGCAGAAGGTGCTGAAGTGGCCTGAAATGTTGAGTACTACTCTTCATAGGCTACCCCAAATGGTTCCTGTGACATTTACACAGGCATTTTGTTGACCAGTATCAGGACAGAGTGGGCTTTTCTTTTTTCTCATCAGTTGGAGAGGAAAACTTTATTTATCCCTCCTTTTCTATTGCTTTGGCTCAGGAGGTAGAGCAGCTGTCCCCTACCTAGAAGGTCAGCGGTTAGATTCCCATTCTTCCCAAGTCCCCATCGCTGCATCCAGCATTGCCATGTTGCAAATGTGAATGCTACTGTATACTGTAGTTGAAAAGTAGTAGTAAAATATTTTCTCATAGCATTACATACTGTAACCTCTGGACACCTGCCTATTGTTTTATAAATTCACATTCTGCATAAGACAAGTTGCTACTGGTTGTTTGCATCTTCCTTATCCACTGCAATCCATCTCACCTTCAGTGTTACTCCCACCCTCCAACCCGCTCCTACCTACTGATGTATTAACAAGACATGGCCCGGGTAACACCAACTATGCACATTTCCAACACAAAGGAACATATAACAGGAGACATCTGCAGCTTCATTTATGTAATATCCCCAGCTTCAACAATAAGAACCCAGGTGGTTGACTGCAGAGCCTTAAACACATTACATTAAAGCAGCTAAGTTATGCTAAACTTCAGTGCTGGGATTTAGTATTCAGTTCTACAGGAGGGAGGTGGCCGGTCTGGTGTCTTGGTGCAAGGACAATAATCTCAGCCTCAACACGGACAAGACGAAGGAGATGATAGTGGACATGAGGAAGGAGAGGAGATCTCATCGGCCACTGTTCATCCGGGGGCTTGAGGTAGAGAGGGTGAGCAGCTTCAAATACCTGGGCGTCCACATCAGTGAGGACCTCACTTGGACACTTAACACCACAGAGCTGGTCAAGAAGGCCCAATGACGGCTGTACTTTCTGAGGAGGCTGAGGAGGTTTGGCATGTCACCTAGGATCCTCAGCGTCTTGTACAGCTGCATCATTAAGAGCATCCTGACCAGCTGCATCACTGTGTGGTATGGCAGCACTACTGCTATGGATCGCAAGCACCTGCAGAGTGGTAAAGACTGTGGAGAAGATCACCAGGACTCCACTGCCCTCTCTGCAGAGCATTTACCACCACAGGGTGTGTAGGAAAGCTGCCTCCATCCTCAAAGA
>NW_018128179.1:435497-445421 GCF_001952655.1 Monopterus albus | reverse complement strand
TGTTGAAAGAAGTGACATGGTTGTGAATTGATATGCTGAGACACATGGTGTCAGCTTTATGCACATTTGTCAATTGTTCTTAGTGGGATTGATTATAATGCAGCTTTAAAGACTTGAGCATTATAAAACTGCACTAAATGTACTATAAAATGTAGCTTATGAATATTCATAGGCTATAATTCTTTTAATAGTATTTAACACCTTTTCTACTGGCAAATTCTTCAATATTTGAACGGTTTCTGTAGCTGAAAGTTCTGAACAACTGTATGTGTGCCTGTGTTATGCACACAATTTAATTAGCTTAAGAAGTGGAGGGCTCATAAGTAATGCTTAAAAAGGTGAAAGGTAAATAGAATATTGACAAAACAGGAAGCAGAAAAAAAAATATCGATGGAATAAATTGTTTAATCATTGGTCGAGTTATGTGACCACAAGCTGCCACTGGGATTTGTCTATGGAGAGATAGACAAAATGTAAATGTCGATTATAAAAAAAAACGTAAAAGATATCAAGATGATTGTTGCATTCCATTGGTAGCTGAACGTCTCACGAGTTGAATAGAATTGAAATGGCGCTTCTAGCCCATGGTATGCCTGAGATAGGTGAAAGTATGTGGAAGGAGTTAGGTGCCAAAGAACAGTGGTAGAAACCAGAATAATAAAGAACAGGATAACATAGTGTGGATGCTTACGCATCCACACAATAATATTCCTCTTGAAATAGAAACAATTACTGTCCAATGTATTAATTAGTTTATAACATTTAAAAAGTAAAACTATTACTATGGTGCAAAGCAACAAATGTTACTGAAGGAAACATACAGAACCAAGTGAAAATGTAAGAGTAAGGACCCAGTTTATGTGCATAAAGAATACAATGTATAGAGCAATATTTACAAACATTTCCTAACTCAATGCAGTAGTGTGAATCAAGATTCATCTCCTTTACAAATGCAGGAACTGATACTTGAAAATGTTACTGTACGTGTAAAAAAATGTTGTGTTTGATACCCTATCACACATCACATGTATGGTATACGAAGAGGTCCATTGGTGGAAACTATACACCAGGAAAGAACAAGAATTAACTTTCAATTAACTGTTAATTCAAATATGGACTAGAGAAGAAATTGAAATTTGAACAGCTGCAGTTCTATGGCAATCGAGCAATCAGGTGATGAAACCCGTGGGGCCTGATAAATAAAACAAGTACAAGTACTGTACATAAATACACGCAGTATAAGCTAACATAACAATGGAGAGAAAATGGGATATAATTGCTATGTCTTAGTACAGTCATGGACAAACTGACAAGCCAGCTATGGAAGGAGAGGGATTATATTCCTCTTCATCGCCTCCTTAGTGTAACTTGTAACTCCCTTTGTCTCAGCTGTTTGCCTGGAGGAATCTGCTCCACTAAGCTAATCTATCATGCCTAAAATTGGTTTGTCTCATGGGAGCCATTCATCAGGAATATCTGTGCAAGTCTTTGTTGCAGCTTAATCATGTTGTGAATCCAGTTGTAAAACTTGTTAACTGTATATGAGCAAGGGGACTTCAGCACCATCAGTTCATTACGTTCCTGGAGGAAACCAATGGGGATCACCAGGACTTATTTTACCACTCTCGTGTCTGCTGTTTAAGTTTGGGCAATGTGTTTCAACGAGTGTTTGAGCTCAAAGAGGAGATTAGCACATTTTTGGAGTTAATGGGGAAATCCGACGAATTTCCTGAGCTGAGCAACAAGAACTGGCTTTGTGGCTTTGCGTTTGCTGTGGACATTTTTTCACACATGAATGAGCTGAAAAAAATGACAATTCCCTTCAGCTGGTGTCCTGTCCCCTGTCACAAGACCCTGAATCAGCACCACAGGAGCTGCAATTGGAACTAATAGATCTTCAGTCTGCTCCATTTTCCAGGTGAGAAAGGGAATAGTGGAGGGAAGCCACAATGGCATCTGAGGTGGCCCTGTTGGGCTGGTAGGCATACTGCAGGAGGTCCAGGGTGTCCGGTATACTACTCTGGATGTGGGCTAGCACCACTCTTTCAAAACACTTCATAACGATTGGGGTGAGTGCCACTGGCCTGAAGTCATTCAGGCAGGTGACCGGGCTCTTTTTGGGAAGGGGGGGGTTGTGGTCTTAAAGCAGGTGGGAACAATGCTCTGGCTGAGGGATAGATTGAAGATGGTGGTGAGAACATCAGCCAGCTCGCTGGCACATGCCCTGAGAGCCCTCCCAGGGATGTTGTCCGGTCCTGCTGCTTTGCAGGGGTTGATCTTCCTCAGGACTGTGCATACCTGGCCTGGTGAGACAGTTGGTGGAGCGGAGATGGGGGGTTGGGTGATGTGTGTGTGTTTATCAAGTGAACAAATGGGGTAATAAATCATCTAGTGATAGTGATGGTATCACTATGACAATGGTTAAATGGGCAATTGAGGGGATATGCAAACCCTTAACTCATGTTTTTAACATGTCGTTTCGACTTGGGCAGTTCCCTAATAATATGAAAATAGCAAAGGTTATTCCATTATTCACCAATGTGGTGATAAGCACAACTTCACAAATTATAGACCGGTTTCTCTGTTAGGTATTTTTAGTCAGATAGAAATTGGATAGATACTTTATGTATTAGAAATGTTTAGTGGAGACAGGATGTCTGGTTAGACTGTTAAATGCTTAGGCATGCTTATGAGTTTCTACAGGGTACATCTGGTCAAGGATAACTAGAGAGAAGAGTTGATGACTGTCAGCAGACAGGGTGTTTAATATTACTATAATGACGTGTATAACTGTAGCCTTAGCCATAATATGTTCTCCTATTTTAATTTATAAAATAGCCTATGTGTTTTATGTAGCATTTAAAATTAAGCATTTGACCCTAAACCCTCTAAATATTGTACACTGTGTGGTCAGCCCCAGGGCAAATTAAACACCTCCCTAGTAACTTTTCTTTAGTAACTTTACTAATTTGGTAGCAGAGCCTGCTACTTGTCAATGTACCAACTGAAAAGCTGTTGTCTCTCACTCACCTATATAACCACTCACATGCACACAAAACACATCAAAATGCACAGTCCCCCTAAATTAAGAAGTGGCCCTGCATCATAACGTGCTGCTCCCTCTGAACACATGATGGGTCTCATATTGAATAATGCAAGTAATGACTAACAGTTTTGAATCTCATCATTAAATATGTGAAATACAAGATGGTACTGTAAATCATATTGAGTTTCACTGTGCTTTATGCACACATCACTCAATCAAAACTTGACAAATTCTGTGAGTGCATGTGGCAGAACACCTGCAGTGACTGCTGAGAAAATGAGTTTAAATAATCCAGGATTAGTCAATCCTAGTTACTGACAAACTAATGGAAAAACTGCCAATCACATCATAGCATGTGAGTTGAATTTAGGTCTGTTACAACTGTGATAGAGTCATGTTAGCCAGAAGCTGTTCACATCTCAGCATACACTTATGTAAGAACAAGCAGGGTCAATGAGGCAGAAAGGAGTATGTGTGTTTGTGTGTGCTTCTCTCTGTGGGTGTACATGCCACTGATGTGAGAGACCAATGTGCACAGGATATATGCCTACATTTAGCTTGACTATTTGCCCGGAAACCCATTGCTCACTTATGACTGCCCACTCAGAACAAAGAAAGAATATAACTTTTTAAAAGACATCAAATGGCATCACTTCTCCAGATGTTCATGCCAAAAGCTAAAATAAGTCCTTAGCCTCAGGACTGGCAGTAGCAGGGCCAAGCAAACACCTGTCTTACATACTTGGACTGTAAAATAAAATCTAGATTCAAATCTAAGTCATCCATTTGGCATGGAATATATTATAATGAAATTTACTGATAATTTCTTCTCTCCAATTCAGGTTCTTTACCTGCTGCTGATATGTTCTTCTAAAAGATATGTGTATTAATCCCATCAGAGTTGTTAATTAAACCAATTCTGATCATTTGTTCTGGAACCAAAAACTTTGAGTTTCCCATGTTGCTTAAATAGTGACTGGGGATAACACAGATAAGAAGCAGATGAGTGTGAGCAGAGCATGGCAGGTGTGTTCGATGCTATTTAGTGGTAAAGACAGGCAGAAACACATCTGGTCACTCACAAGTGCAATCACCAAAGAATTTGGGCAAACTGATTGTGTGTTAATTGATGCTAAATGACAGTACTGCATTCTTAGCAGTTCATTCATTCTCTACCACTTAATCCCTGAGCAGGGTCACGGGGGGGGCGGAGCCAATCCCGACCGGCAATCGGGCGAAGGCGGGGTACACCCTGGACAGGTCGCCAATCCATCGCAGGGCTAACACATAGACAAACAACCACACACACGGGCAATTTAGAGACACCAATCAACCTAAGCTGCATGTCTTTGGACTGTGGGAGGAAGCCGGAGTACCCGGAGAGAACCCACGCAAGCACGGGGAGAACATGCAAACTCCACACAGAAAGGTCCCAGGTGGGGCCCGAACCCGGAACCTTCACGCTGTGAGGCAACGGCGCTAACCACTGTGCCACCGTGCTGCCCTTCTTAGCAGTTCTTTATTGCAAATGCATTTTTGCTTTAGTCCAGCCTTTGACCAAGATTCTGTAATAATGGTGTAGTTTTGTTTGAACTCAAATAGATCTGTCATATGCTCTCTCTTTCTCTTTTTATCAAATAATATGCAGCGCATCCATAATTTACCTTTGGGATTTCAGTGTTAGGTGAAAGGTGAAAGGTAGTATAGAACATTGACATACAGTGGGTACGGAAAGTATTCGGACCCCCTTAAATTTTTCACTCTGTTATAGTGCAGCCATATGCTAAAATCATTTAAGTTTATTTTTTTCCTCATTAATGTACACACAGCACCCCATATTGACAGAAAAACACAGAATGTTGACATTTTTGCAGATTTATTAAAAAAGAAAAACTGAAATATCACATGGTCATAAGTATTCAGACCCTTTGCTCAGTATTTAGTAGGAGCACCCTTTTGAGCTAATACAGGGGCTTTGGCTGGGCCATTCAAGAACAGTCACAGAGTTGTTGTGAAGCCACTCTGTTATTTTAGCTGTGTGCTTAAGGTCATTGTTTTGTTGGAAGGTGAACCTTTGGCCCATTCTGAGGTCCTGAGCACTCTGGAGCAGGTTTTCGTCCAGGATATCCCTGTACTTGGCCGCATTCATCCTTCCCTCGATTGCAACCAGTCGTCCTGTCCCTGCAGCTGAAAAACACCCCCATAGCATGATGCTGCCACCACCATGCTTCACTGTTGGGACTGTATTGGACAGGTGATGAGCAGTGCCTGGTTTTCTCCACACATACTGCTTAGAATTAAGGCCAAAAAGTTCTATCTTGGTCTCATCAGACCAGAGAATCTTATTTCTCACCATCTTGGAGTCCTTCAGGTGTTTTTTTAGCAAACTCCATGCGGGCTTTCATGTGTCTTGCACTGAGGAGAGGCTTCCATCGGGCCACTCTGCCATAAAGCCCCGACTGGTGGGGGGCTGCAGTGATGGTTGACTTTCTACAACTTTCTCCCATCTCCCGACTGCATCTCTGGAGCTCAGCCACAGTCATCTTTGGGTTCTTCTGTACCTCTCTCACCAAGGCTCTTCTCCCCCGATAGCTCGGTTTGGCCGGACGGCCAGCTCTAGGAAGGGTTCTGGTCGTCCCAAACGTCTTCCATTTAAGGATTATGGAGGCCACTGTGCTCTTAGGCACCTTAAGTGCAGCAGAAATTTTTTTTGTAACCTTGGCCAGATCTGTGCTTTGCCACAATTCTGTCTCTGAGCTCTTCAGGCAGTTCCTTTGACCTCATGATTCTCATTTGCTCTGACATGCACTGTGAGCTGTAGGGTCTTATATAGACAGGTGTGTGGCTTTCCTAATCACGTCCAATCAGTATAATCAAACACAGCTGGACTCAAATGAAGGTGTAGAACCATCTCAGGGATGATCAGAAGAAATGAACAGCACCTAAGTTAAATATATGAGTGTCACAACAAAGGGTCTGAATACTTATGACCATGTGATATTTCAGTTTCTCTTTTTTAATAAATCTGCAAAAATGTCAAAAAGTCTGTGTTTTTCTCAATATGGGGTGCTGTGTGTACATTAATGAGCAAAAAAATGAACTTAAATGATTTTAGCATATGGCTGCAATATAACAAAGAGTGAAAAATTTAAGGGGGTCTGAATACTTTCCGTACCCACTGTATATACAATGGACACCACTTCCCTCCACTATGCAAAAACATCGTGAATATGGCAGCAGCATTTTGCTTTTTGCAACCAGATCCTGCAAAGAGTGACTAGAAATTGAGTTACAGCCTGAGACCTCCACTCAAAGCTGTCAAATCAACCAAAATACCTCTTTTTTATATCATCAAATAACTTGTTAAAAACAAACATAACAGAAAATTGACCAGTTGTATACATGCCAGCATGATAATATCTCCCAAAAACCACAGAAGTGACCTCTGAGAAAAATTGATATTACTTGTACTTGAGTTTTAGTTTTGGCTCATGTCCCATTCACTAACATGGAGGAGGTGGGACTTATGAGCTACTGCACTGCAACCAGCAACCAGGGTGTGATCAAATCATGGTGAACATAGTGGCATTAGGGACAGAGAGACACTTGGTGGGATCCCCCAGAATACCCCTCCTGGTGGGATGTATTTAGTTTGGGGATGGTGGGGATTATGCTGTGTTCTGGTTGTTGGTGCACTTGCCTGTGTGTGCATGAGTGGAAATAAAAGAGAAAAAGGCAGCTTCTGGCTCCTTCCTTAAGCTAGTCTACATTACAGTACTTTATACAGTTATATAGAATGATCTGCTTCGAGACCATGGTGGAAACTTTACCTCCCCATGTATAGAAATGCATCCACTCCCCGTGTGCAAGTATGTTTCCATCCTGGACTATGAGTGAGTGGTACTAATAAAACACTGCTCATGACATGTAGGCTACAGCACAAATTTGGTTACTTTCTCTCGTTCCCTACAGTGTCCCAGTGATAGCACTGGCACCGTGGCAGCATGTCCATTGCTGTAAAAGGCATTTCTGATATTTCGCTAAAGACCTCTTGTCTTCCTTTTAACAATAACAAACCTTTAACAGTACACTTTGACATTATTTCTGACTACAAAAATTGTGATGAACTCTATAAAATCAACATCTTTCTACAGTATTTTGGATATAAAGCAGATCCTTCGGGTTTCCTGTCCCAGTCTGAACAGAGCCACACTCTCTATTCCTCTCAACCCTCTAAGTGACTAAGAACACCTTTTAAAGGTGCTAAAAGGTGCTATTACAAACCTGAAGATGTGTGAAAGCAGAAGGGTGTTGTCAGACACAGTGACCGCCAGACAAGCAGATGGAGTGACTCACCAGCAGGGACAGTCACAGAGGAGCTGGGACAGACAGGTATATTGGCACACAGACAAAGGCACAAGGACCCCAACACTGCTGCACTGCAGAGTTAAGCCACAAGTGCTGTAGACGTGTGTGAGAGAGAAAGAGAAACGTGAGAGTTTGCATATTCTGTGGTAGTGGCAGAGGCACCTTAATAAGCATGTTACTCCCTCTATTGTGTGTGTGATAAAGAGAAACAGATAAAAAAAGAGTAATAGGAGTAATGGGTAAATTGAGTCTGGTATATTATGTAGCTTGTGTGTGTGTGGGTGAGTCAGGCATGGGTGTCTCATATTCAAATTAGTTTGAGCCTTCACCATCCCAGCTAATAAATACTGTAAGTGGGGACAATTTCTTTTGGCAGCCAGCCAAGAAATCACTCTGTTTACTGTACACTGAACACACACATACAGGGAAATACACATTACACTACTGCTGTAAGTGAATGAAAAAATAAATAAGTGCCTGATCTGCTTATCATACACATATAAAGCAGTAAATGTTATTGATGGGGAAGTAGTGCATGCACCATAAGCAAAGTGTGCTGCCATATGGGGTGAGAGCGACCATCATAAATTAGCTAATAGTAAACGACAGTAGTTGGATCCTGAATTGATCACGTTTTAGCAAAGGAGCCATGGGAATGCTTGAGTAGACTAAAAGTCAGCAGTGGTCAAAGATAGCATACAGCTGTGTTTGGTCCATGCAACCTAGGTGCAGCCTGGTTAGCCTTAGCTAACAGCAAGAATCTTCTGGGTTAGTGGGTTAGATATGCAAGCTAGTGTGAAACTGAAACTCAAGTTTATTTAGATATCATGTAAAATTAAACTCATTATTCAATGAGAAATCTGGGGATATTCACCACTCAGTCATCAATCATGTGGATGTATGTATGTGGCAGAGAAATGCTGGTCTACACCACAGTAAATATCTGTGTGTATCTAATAGCACAGAGATACAATGAACAAAAAGGAGTAGTTTTTACATAAAGACACTTTATTAGTTTATACATACATCTGTGGATAGAATAATAAGTTATATAATACCAGTAAGTCAAAAATAATAACATTTGATATGTTTATAAAACTAAGCAGATATACTACTCTTCACATTTAAAAACATAAAAGTCTTTGATAATATATTGTAGTTCCTTTCTTGTTTCACCTGCTACCAGATCTTTCATGGTGAAGACCTTATACAGCGCTGATTCGGGATACATGAATACATGTGCATGTATGTATGTTTATTGTGAACAACTGTGTGATGCATCAAGTAAAATGTCATTTTTTTTCCTTTACATCCAAGCATCCAGGGTTATAAGGACAACACATCTATTCAACAAATAGTTCCTAACCCAGAAAATGTTTCTACATTTCTGTTGGTTTACAGATGAACCCAACAACAAGTGACATGTAAATTACGGGGCTTTCAGAAGTGTTTGTAGGCCAGGGTAGCCATTGGTAAAGAGTGGCCTCGTGGTCCAGTGTGGAGGGGCCAGGGAATCCTTTCCAACCATGTTTTAAAACATATGAAAAATTTTTTTGTCTCTTCTGCTTTCAAGGCAAAGGTAAGGACTCGGCCGTGAATATAGGCCTACAGTAAATATCCTGCTGCAACTAAGCTTCCTGTCATGAAACATACCATTAGTACGGGATCTCTAATAGAAGGTTTTAAACACATTTTCAACACAAACCTCAAATTCTACTTTGTTAAGTCAGATGTAGTTTCTTGGTCAATCTTAACCTTGGATGCAGAGCACCTGTAACACACAATAAAGGTACCACTTCTAATCAGAATTAATTTGACAGGAGGCCCCGCCTCTTAGTCCCGCCTCCTAGCCAATCAGAATCGTTTATCTGGTCCTTAGTCCCGCCCCATCCAATCAGATTCATTCTTCCAGTTCCAGGTCCCACGTACCCTCCCACCCTGCATCTGCTGCTATATAGATAAGAATATAACTGTATAACTGTATTTGATATTGGTTACGACCCCTACATATGATGGTATAGTTAAGGATTTAACTTGTTCCTTACTTGATCTTGTAAAATGATCTATTTAAAAATGATGAATGTGGAATAAACACTTAACAGCCATTCACCAAGCCATCGTTCATTTTATTTTCTGCTGCTGCTGCTGCAAAAAAAAACAGAGTAGCAACACAGAAGGTAAAACTGCTGTCAATGAACAGCATTTTATTTTCTGTTGCAAAAAAAAGAGTAGCAATGCAGAATGTCAAACTACTGTCAATGAACAGCATTCTAGTACATTATCCTTAGAACATACATCCAAGCAGTTAGGTTGAGCACAATACCTTTTTTAATGCGCACCTCTGTCACGGTTCGTTTTCGGCATGCTTTCCACGCTCACCCCCAACCGCTCGCGTGGCTATGCTGCGGTTTGTAGCCCCTTCTGTAATCATAGATAACAACACAGTACACGTTTTTAGAGATAAACCCAGACATACCGTTTTTCTTATCAGCAAGCACACACTCACGCCT